>NC_030992.1:2056342-2281975 GCF_000149955.1 Fusarium oxysporum f. sp. lycopersici 4287
CCGTTTATTGAGCCTCCCCCTCCACGCGTCGGCTCCTCCAAGGGCCAAGCTTTTACCACTGTGACAGTTCAGCCCACAGGATGGCCTAGTGGCCCAGACAGCTTAGTATCCACGCATGCCCCCAAGAGACTCCGCCGATCGCTACCGTTTCCAACACCACTCTCCTCCCAATCTCCATCCATAATCCATCTCCCCCAGCTCTTACATCCCCAGTCCTGGGTTGTCTTTGTGTATCCGCCAGCTGCAGCTGCGACTTCGCACGCACTCGCACGACTCACCCTCCTTTCAGTCTCAGCCAGCAAAAGATCGAGTACTCACCTAGCAAATAAAGCCGACGTTTGTAGGAGGACACTTCAACCTTATTCCAGACCTTGTCTTTTTGTCGAAACCGTTCCCAGTCCCCGGGAAGGCCGAGTCAGCACACCACAGTCTCACTACAGCTTTCGCCTCCCTTGGCCGTGTTTGTCGATCAACGATCCACAACCGCCAAGTCCCTCCACGACGCATCTCGAGTAATTCTAGGCGACGGCCATAGCGACCACCAGCGAAGACGGAGTACGATCTTGAACCTTGACGTCGAGCCGACTTTTCAAGATCAAGGCGCCGGGGGCGAGCCTCCTCAACTTCAACTGGCTCTAATTTCAATTCGGCTTTTTCAGCACGACTTCCTTCGTCTGCGCCTTGCTCTGAATCCTCCCAACGCAACCGACGATGCCGCGTCGCCGCGCTCGACCCTCTAATTCTTTCTTCTAGCCTGCCTACCATGCGGATCGCCATTCGTGAGCAGCTTGCAGCCCTCGTTCTTCTTGCCGTTCTCGTCTCCCTCGCCATTGTCTCTATTCCAACATGGATCTATGTCAATCGCTTTGTAGTCGACATCGAGCGCGAGGGTCTGCAGCTCACGGCTTCCCTCAAGGCATCCCGGATCTCTGCAGAGCTCGGCCTCATTGAGACCATTGCCATGACCATTTCTTCTCGAATCCTCGTTCAATCAGCATTCACAAATTTCTATAATACTGGTGACCGAAACTGGGAAGATGCCCGCGAAGATCTAGAGAGCGCACTTGCTGTCAGCACCAGTTCTGGTCTGTTGCAAGTAAGACTATATTCGAGGAATGAAACGGGCGCTTCTAATGGCGGTTTACTCAACGTGACCTCCCTTTCTGCACCAGAGATCATTCTGCCCTATGGCAGCTCAACTGGCTCCGAGATTCGACTCGGCGATACTGATGAGGGCTATCCACCGGCTCTCTTCCCTAATCTTACATATATCAATCTTGAGCGGCCAAGTTCTCAACGCAATAATACAACAGCTTTTGCAGCCGAGGCATTCCCAGATGTTAGGATTGCCCGCGATGGTGGCTTATTACTGGGGCCACTGGTTCTCAATGAGAGTGCTTCTCTCCTTTCCGTAACAATTCCTGTTCGGGACAACAATGATACCTTCATCCTTGGCTACATGACTGTGGTTACGCTTGCCGAGTCACTCACCGCGGTTCAGGAATCTCGTGAAGGATTGGGAAAGACGGGTACCGTCTTACTCATTGGCCCTACTGATCGGTCAAATCGTTTTAACAAAACTCAGCCCGCCAGCAATGCGACATATACTCCCAACCGTGATGAATTTGGTAATGTGATGATCAAATTTGTCCTTCCTCCTAAGAATCCGGAAGGACAGAAGGATCGTCATGATGTTCATCAGTTTGTCAGCGAGACTGGTAACAGAGCATTTCCTGTCAAGTATTACCCAGCAGCGTTCGATTCGTTCACAAAACATTATAATACTGTCAATAACGCCAGCGCTCTCCTCAACACACACAACGAACAAGACGTCCGTGTCGCAGTTGGATTTGCTCGAACACAAACTCCCCTGGCAAACTGGACTGTCATCGTCGAGAAAGCCAGATCAGAAGCCTATAAGCCAATCAACACTTTGCGGAACATCCTGCTTGGAACCGTGTTCGGTACTGTCGGCTTGATAGCCTTGCTGGTCATTCCATGTGCTCACCTTAGTGTGTTGCCTATTCGAAAACTCAAAGCGGCCACAGAAAAGTCAGTCAATCCCCCAGGATACGAAGACTCATTCATCGATTCGGATTCCGAGTTCGGAGAGGAGATTCCCAGTTCTGGAGGGATATCACGACGATCGAGAAAACGAGGACCAATAGCGAAATTTATTCGAAAAATGCAGGGAAAGTCGAATGGGCCGAGTTCAAATCGAGATGTTGCTCGCCGAATGTTCAAAATCCCTGCAAAAGTCGATGACCGGAGGCACTTCGTTACGGATGAGCTGACTGAGCTGACGCGAACCTTCAACGATATGAGTGACGAATTAGTAAAACAATATCTTTCCCTTGAGGTCAAGGTGGCAGAGCGAACAAGGGAGCTGGAGGAGAGCAAGAAGGCAGCGGAGGCGGCTAACGAGAGCAAGACGCTTTTCATTGCCAACATTTCCCACGAACTGAAGACGCCCCTGAACGGCATTCTTGGCATGTGTGCCGTATGCATGGAAGAGAACGACATCGTTAGGATCAAGCAATCCTTGAAGACACTCTACAAGTCCGGCGACTTGCTGCTTCATCTCTTGGAGGACTTGTTGAGTTTCTCCAAGAACCAGATTGGCCAGCAGCTCAACCTTGAACTGAGGGAATTCCGACTGGCCGATATCCGATCACAGATTTTGACCATTTTCGACAAGCAGGTTCGAGAAGGAAAGATCAATTTCTCGGTAGAGTTCATCAGCTCCGACAATATCGACATCAGCGCAAGTCCAGACAGAACGAATGGGGAGACAAGATTACCAGCACTTGGACCCTATGGAACTGGAAGATTAAAAGACATGTGTCTATGGGGCGATCAACACCGAATACTTCAAGTCATCATAAACTTGGTGAGCAACAGTTTGAAGTTCACGCCTCACAATGGCAGCGTCTCAGTCCGCATTAAGTGTCTTGGAGAAGCAGATGCCATCGCTGAGAATGAAAGCCGTACATCATCAATATCGAAGAACTCGCGGAACAACTCACGGACTGGGCGTCCTCGACAACGTGGAAGCGCCAGCTCAGCAAACTCGGGAGGCTCAGGAAACCGAAACTCGATCCCGAAGTTCAAGGGCACAGGAACTGCCCTGTCAATCAACCCCATGGACCCAAAGGCAACTCCTCATGTCCTGGTCCGGGAGCGATCCCCTACGCCTCCTCCACCAGGCGCCAAGTCGTATGTGTTCGAGTTTGAGGTACAGGATACTGGCCCAGGCATACCTGAGCATATGCAGCAAAAGGTTTTTGAGCCTTTTGTCCAAGGAGATCTGGGTCTGAGCAAGAAATTTGGTGGCACTGGATTGGGATTGAGTATCTGTCACCAGCTAGCAGGCCTCATGGGTGGTTCTATCAGCCTGCGTAGCACTCTGGGTGTCGGCACAACCTTCACTATGCAGATCCCACTAAAATACGTGAAGGACCGGTAAGTGTTCACCAGCGAAATTGCTACAAAGTTACTAATAGTTAGATCCAGAACTTCCAGCACTGCATCGAGCAGTGTGAAATCCCGCCCAGCGAGCGTAGATGCTAGCGACATAGAGCCACAGCGCGTTGCTCCTGGTACTCCGAAGCCTGCAGCTGAAACCAAGTCAGCCGGTGCCCTCAACCCACAACCTCGATTGGTCGGATTAAGTCAACCATACTTTGCTGCTGACCCTCCATCTATCAAGAGTGCAGAACAAAAGATGGCTGAAATTGATCGTGCCATTGCCAGTAAGGGTGGTCAAGGCAGGTTACGCGTTCTGGTTGCCGATGATAACTCAACCAACATCGAAGTTGTCAGCCGCATGCTGAAACTTGAGGATGTTTACGATGTGACTATTGCGAAGGACGGCCAAGAGGCCTACGATTTGGTGAAAGCAACAATGGAGAAGAACCAGGCATTTGATGTGATTTTCATGGACGTCCAAATGCCCAACCTTGATGGGCTGCAAAGTACTCGACTTATCCGTGAGATGGGCTACACATCCCCCATCGTTGCTTTGACAGCCTTTTCAGAAGAGAGTAATGTGAAAGAATGCATTGACTCGGGCATGGACGAGTTTCTCGCCAAGCCTATCAGACGGCCGGCCCTTAAACAAGTGCTGAAGAAGTTTGCAACAATCCCAGAGGAGCCGGAAGACGAGAAGCGCTCTTCTTCGCTGAAGCCGAAAGCTAGAACGAATGGTAATGCCATTCAGCCACATAAGGAGGGCGAGAACGGCGCACCACGAGAGAAGCATGGATGAGTGCTTTATCCCTGGTTTGCTGTGCACCTACAGAAGCCACAGCTAGGAATACGAGCGAAGAGTGACTCGTCACGAAGACAGGCATATTTATACTAAATGGACAAAGATCCCTATACAACACCTCAACCGACATACATCTCTTACCTATTTGTTTCAAGTTGCAAAAGTCTAGCGGGAGGAATTGTCTTTTTCTGGAGTTTGAGCATTTTTCTTATCAAATTTTCAAGGGGGACGCGGATCAGGAAAAGAACCGCTCCAGTGTCTTTTGGCTTGTTCAGGTTATTTGTCACGCACGTTGACGAGCATCGCGACCTCTCTATACTCTATTTTGACCGCATTTCTCGCTTTTGCCATCACATACAGTTGATCGGCGCGCACGTATATAGGCGTACACGTTTTGACCTATTATAGTTATCAATTGCACATGTTTGCGGATACTGGAAGTGGAATACAAAGGTGGTCTCAGTTACAGCATCGCAAGAGGAGGCACACGAGGAGAAGAGAGGACAGAAGAGAGAAGAAAGAAGAGGCGTATATACATACTCATGTAATTATATATATACGCATAATACTGTGACGAAGGAAGAACAGAAACTTGTCACTTGACCCATTGCATGACTTCGTGCCTATGCTCGTTGTGACTTGTTGAAACCAGTAGAGGGTAGTGGTAAAATTGAGAAAACTACCTGATTGTTTTCTTCATTTGTGCCAGAGACCAATGTAGGTTGAGGCATGCTGATGCGGGACGAGGTATCCCGCAAGTCATTGAAAATGTTAAATGATGTGAAGAATTAGTAAGGAACTTGAATGGAAAAAAAGAGCGATCTTTTCACCAAGAAGGCGCAGTGGCAGAGTGGTCTAATGCGATAGACTAGAAATCTATTCTCTTCGGAGGCGTCTGTTCGAATCAGGCCTGCGTCGGTATATCTTTTTTGGGTGTCAAACCTCGTTTTAGTATATCTCTTTTTTTTTTTTCTTCTTCTTCTTCTTCTTCTTCTTCTTCTTCTATACTTTTCTCTTGTCATTTTTAACCTCAACTCTTAAATATCTAGATTTGCCTTGCACTAGTTGTATATTAAGGTAGGGTGAATATAGCAATACTTTGTTGAGTACAGTTTAGCTCGAGGTCGAATATGCATAAATCTTTGCCTGTAAAAATATCTATTCCATGGCTACTTAAGCTATACTTGGCCATCTCACTGATGACAGGGGCCTTTCACCCCGAAAGACTCCTAGCCAACGGGGTCCGAAAGCACCGCCCACTCCGTTGTAGTGCATACGCCACTGGAGGTGTGATTTGGGTACTTGTTAATCATGGACTCGCAGACAAAGAAACTTCAACTTCTGATAGGGATATAAAAATGAATAAAAGCCCATAGCTTAGGCCCTACCTGCTTTAAAGTCATCTAAAACTAGATTGCAGTGCCCTATAATAGTGAAGGTCTCGACATTTTCCTGCAACCTCTAGGATGTGATGGGAATTCGAAGGAGGCGGGCAACAAGGAGCTAGAGGTACGTACCTCTTCAACACACACACGTAAGGCTTCACGAGCCACAGCGCGACCGTTCCAACCATCCTATCCCCGTCAGCTTCATCCATAAGTCGCATCTTTCCCCCCCTTCACATATCGACTCTCTTTATCGACAAAACTACCCTCACATCGCGCAGGAGGAATTAGACCATTCACAAGTTCTGACGACGATACAATGGCCGACGAGCAGCCCCGTGGCATCGACCACACTGATTCCATCGATTCGAATGATGGCCCGAAGCAGCCGGACAAGAAGAAGAGCCGTCGCCCTGCGAGTAAGTGTGCCTCAAGGATGCGCGCGATGCGGGAGAGAATTCATATTAATTGATGCCTCGTAGATACTGCCTTTCGACAACAGCGTCTAAAGGCCTGGCAGTATGTTATAACTACCCTCATCCCATTTACTCAAATCGCCCCCTCGATACTGATACCATGCGACAGGCCCATCCTCACACCAAAGACTGTCCTGCCTCTGTTTTTCGCCATCGGCATTATATTCGCTCCCATCGGCGGTGCTCTTCTATACGCGAGCGCTCAGGTACAACACCCTTGATTCGTCACGTTAGACTATACCCGCCAAACCCAATTCTAATGCGCAAAACCTAGGTCCAAGAAATCCGACTCGACTACACCGATTGTATTGAAAAAGCTCCTACCCTTGGCAAGGACGGCGGCGGCTTCAGGGGTATGCCAGGCAGTGCTGTCAGCACCGCATTCAAGAGTTCGAACACGTCAGTGAATGCACAGTGGGCCAAGGAGAGCAACGTCACCGTTAAGCTCGACAATGGTGTCAGCGTCTCGAACCCTCGATGCCATCTCAAGTTCACCATTCCAGAGGAGATGGGTCCGCCTGTTCTTTTCTACTACCACCTCACCAACTTCTACCAGAACCATCGCCGATATGTCCTCTCCTTCGATACCGACCAGCTCAAGGGCCACAAGCGATCTTACAGCGACATTCATAACTCGGACTGCACTCCTCTGTATGGTGAGGGTAACAAGCCTTACTATCCCTGCGGGCTGATCGCCAACTCCATGTTCAATGATACCTTCTCCAGCCCTGTGCTCTCGAACCCTCCCAAGGCCAGCAGCAATGATACGTGGGTGTACCATATGCAAAACAACACGGGGATCTCGTGGGACAGTGACAAAGATCTCTACGGCGAGACCCAGTACAACTACACTGACATCCTCCCCCCTCCCAACTGGCACGATCGCTACCCCAAGGGATACACTAAGGAGACGCCTCCTCCCAACCTCAAGGAATGGGAGGCTTTCCAGGTCTGGATGCGGACTGCTGGTCTTCCTACTTTCAGCAAACTGTACCAGCGCAACAACACTCAGGCTATGTGGTCTGGGACCTATGACCTGGTGATTGACTACCGTAAGTCATTGTTTCTTCATGTGGAGCAAGCATATCTAACCTCGATATAGGCTTCCCTACTCTTAAGTACAAGGGCACCAAGTCTGTCATCATTTCTACTCGAACCGTTGTTGGAGGACGCAATCCTTTCCTCGGCATTGCCTACGTTGTTGTCGGCGGTGTTTGTATTGTTCTCGGCACCGTGTTTACAGTTACTCATCTGATCCGCCCCAGGTTTGTCCCCAAGTCTGACAGTCGTTGACCTTATACTAAATCCATGATAGAAAACTTGGAGATCACACTTATCTCTCGTGGAACAACGCCCCTGGTGCAAAGTCTGGTCCTAGCGCTGCCGCCGCTTCTGGTCGCGAACTCCGTCCTGGCGAAGCTTAGACAGCTCGCGACGATTCGCGCGCTCTTCTCGCAGCTACTACAAGCCCATCTCCCGCGTCTTTCAGATCACCGCCCAGTGCATCAGGTGGTCTCCTGGCCCCTCCCTGGTGTGCACCGTCCTAAGTCGTGTACATCATCAAGGATATGAGTTAATCAGCACTCACAGGCTAGTAGATGTCGTTCTGAGAGAGTGCTTTTGATCATATTGGCTTTTTTGTTTATCACGTTTCTCTATCATACGTCTCGTTGTGTTTCTGTACGACTACTCATTTTTGCGGTCTCCGACTGTTGCTTTACTTCTGGTTTCGGGAGACTTATATCATCAAACATTGGTCTCTTACACGTGTGCTATGTCGGCCTCGTGTGCCCCCTTCACCCAGCAGGTACCTGTCCTTTTGAACAAGAAAATATAAGGAAAGGGGAAGGAGGAAGAGCAAGAATTGTGTTTGCTTCGTACTTATCTTTATATGGGTAGGGAGTTTGGGCGCGTTGCGACTCGGGCATAAGGATAGAATGAATTGAATTATCTATATACTCTTGAGTCCAATCACGATCTGACGTTTAGCAATAGATGCTATGCTGCCTCTAAGATGTGGGCTGTCACAGAACAACAATCGTATGGCGCGAAAATTACAATCTAAAATTGCTCAAAATCATGAATTATCTTATTGTGACTGATACAACTGCCCTTGACCCATCCTGACCATATCGATATCGATATCGATGAGCGAAGGAACTATAAAAAATCCTCGCCACCAGACCAGCTATTTGAGATATGATGTTCTGCAGCCTACATGCCCCCTTGAAGGAACTCGAGGGCCTGCAGCTAAACGTAAAAACCAAGTAGGAAAATTGTATATTTTTAGTACAAATGGTGAAGCAACCAACCAGCGTCTCCTCATCCTAAGTTCACGCCGAAAAAAAGAAATATCATCTTCTCACCTGAAACCCAGTCATTATGTCACCGTTTAGCGCTTGCGCTTCTTCTTGCCGCCTCGGTCTTCTTCCTCCATGGCACTCTCGCGATCACGCTTCTTGGCCTTGCGCTCGAGCTCATCCCAATCCTCACCCTCTTCGTCACTGTCGAGCTCTGCATCTTCATCGTCGTCGCTTGCATTGCTGCCGAAATCGGATCCTTCGTCACTAGATTCAGACTCCTCATCGAATTCATCCTCATCCATCTCAAAGGCCGATTCTTGCTCAGACTCACCCTCGCCATCATCATCGTCAGAGTCAGCTTGCAGGAAAGACCAACCACCATCAGCAAAGAACTGGTGGGTGTCTGCAGTGACTGTCTTCATGATAGTTGGCCAGTTGAGGTTAAGAGGACCTTCTGTGTAGGCGATATCGGAGGAGTCGAGCCATTCCTTGACCTGGTCGAGGAACTCGACGGGGATGGTGTTGACGTGGTAAGGGGGTCGTGTAAAATCCTTGAAGACAAAGACCATATCAAAGTTCTTCAGGCCGAACTGAACACGTTCCAGGTGGGCAATCTCAACTTCCTCAATGGTGATGACCATAAAAGGAGGCTCGACAACCTGAATGAGGCAGTCTGTGGTAGGTTGCACAAAGACATTGCTTCGGAATGGTACACCATGGAAACCAAGGTCACGAACAGGCATGTCGACCTCGATGCCTTCGTTGCGACCAGCCTCAGCAATCTTCTGAGCAAAGCCTTGGAACAGTCGATCCAACTCGGCTCTGCGACGTCGTTCCTCTTGTTCTGCCTCGAACTCATCCTCGTCACCATAACGGTACTTTCGCTTGCGGTTACCCGTCTCATCGAACTGAATGTCTGTGGCTTCTCGGTAGAACTGAACATCCTTCGTCTTCTTCTTGTTGCCAACAATGATCGGGTCCTTGAGATGAATGTGAATGATAACAATCAACTCATGCTGACAAGGTTGGAAAAAAAGGTGCTTGACGTTGGAAAATAGTATATCTACTCGGTGTTGTGCGTTGAGGGGTGAGATATATCGGATACCGTTCTGGTGAATCTCGACCTTGCCTGGTACTCGCTTGCCTTCCATAGCTGGACGGATATAGACGTTGTCCAGCACAGCTGGTCGTCGGTCTGGATATTGGTTAGCATCGACTGATCCGAAACATGTTTAGCTTTGACTTACTCCTTATCTCGACGAGTTTGTCCTGCTCGACGACATCCTCCATGTCCTTCTTTTCCTGCTCCTTCTTAACCACATCGCGCTTCATGTTGGAGATCTGAGTCGCTATTTCATTGTATCTCTCACCATCAGACGATCGGAAGGTCAAACTTCGGACAAAGTGCGCCGATGCATCTTCGAAGGGCTGGTCATCCTTTCGGCCTACGCCCTGACCAGGGGAAAGAAAATTGATACGCAGGAATGCCCAATCACCCTCGTCGCTTTTACTCGCGTTCTTGATAGTGTTGATGTGGAAAGGAACAGGGCGGCCCATGATGGGCAAAACGACTGTGTTGTTCTTGATATCGACAACAACCTCGAGGTTCTTGATCTTGCTGGGAAACTGATTGTCTCTCTTGTAAGACTCGAAACGCTTGAACTTCTTGACCTCACCACCGTTCTGGCCACTCGTGGATTCTGAAAATCTGGCGAGACCCTCCCTTTGCTTCCTCGCTGCAAGTTCCTTCTGATGCTCCCGTCGCTTCTTCTCAAGGTCGTCGTTAGCGACTTGGGTTGTGCGTTCTGAGCGAAGTCTTGTGCTTGTGATGTTCTTGGTCGCAACGGCACCAACTCGCGAGTCCTTCTTCTCCTTCTTAGGGGCAGGCTCTGCTTCTTCATCATCCTTGAAGAAGAACGAGTTGGCATCGGCGCTTGTTGGGGCCTCGGCTGTGAACACCACGGGCTCTGCCGAAGTGACTCGAATGGTGTCGGTCAAGACGAGCGCATAGATCTTGCTGTTCTTATCCTGGGGGGACGGGTTCTCGATGTCTTGAAACCCGGTGTTGATGATAAGAGTCATGCCATCCTTCAGAACCCGCTGGTTCTTGGCGTTGAGAATCAAAGTAGGATCCTTGTTCTCTAATCCAATACCCCAACCAACGTTCTTTAGGAAATGCTTCTCCATATCTGGCTTCTTGCTCTTTATAATGCTGATGGCTCTGCCATAAACCTCCTTCGCTGTCATACCATCACGAATCTCTTTGATGATAGTGTTGTGGATGAGAGTAAGAAGCTTATAGTTGCTCTCCTGAGACTTGTTGGGGTCGACGAGGTAAGTTCGCGCGATGGTAGAACAGTATGACTTATATCGAAGCCCCATGGCGGCAATGATGATATTCGCGTGAAGATTGTCGTCGTTGGGTTCACCGGCAAACCGAAGATCGTACTTGCCACCACTCTGGATCGAAGGTCCCAGAATCCAGTCCAGCTGAGCGGGATCGAGGTCCGAGGGAAGTTTGCCCTTGCTAGGCAACTCGACTGTCTTCCAGAATTGGTTGTCGTCGAGCTTCTTGTCAACCTTGTCGGCGAGTGCGGAGTGTTTGACTTTCTTTTCGGCATCGAGGATGTTGGACATTTCGTCGAGGAAGTAGGGGGTCATCAAGGCAACACAAGCCTTGGAGGCGGTTCGCATGGCTCGGAGTTCGCTCTCGTCCTTTACGGCAAAGGCGTAGGTAGAAAGGGCGGCGGAAATGTCGACCTGGGTCACATCCTTGCACTGATCGTTGAACAGCTTCTTCCACTCATCGACGAAGGGTCCTCGGGAGGTGTCTTTGGCAATGGTGCCGACCTTATTCTGAAACGCATTTGTTAGGACTGAATGACAATGAATTTTCAACCGACTTACTCCTGTCTCCTTAATCTTATCGGCAAGCTTAATGAAGAGCTTCTCGTTTTCGGCAGCATCCTTGCCTCGCACAAGGACTTCGATTGGGAATCGGCCCCCTTTCAGCTGTTCGAGATGCTTGGCTAGAATGGATTTAGTATGAGTCATTTTGCGCAGGCAGAAATGCGGTCGCACCTTTCTTCGCTGTTGTGAGAATGTACAACGTGTCCAGGGTGAACAACATAAGGGTCGTCGGAAACTCGTATCCAAGAAGCCAGAACTAAGATATTGTTAGTACATGCATCTCGCATTCGTTTCGAGTCGTCGTGGGATCGCATACGTGAATCGCATTGTTCTTGTGAAATTCGGGGATCTCTTCAACCTTGCCCATCATCACAATGAGGGACTGAGCGCCGTTGAACAGGCCATCCTTGGAGCGCAGGTCATTCTTCCAGGCAGTGACAAAGTGGGAGATGCGCTCCTGGAAGAGCTTGCTGTCAATCTTGATCTCGGCCATCGTTTCTGATGGAATCGCGATCGAGAGTGACGGGGGAAAGCTGAAGGAATATAGAGCTGATGACGGGAGGTTGCGACGACGCGAGAAAAAGTGAGGTCGCGTTAATGATCCAAGCTGGAGCTCCCTGTCACGTGATGTCCCGCAACGCGTTCCTTGGGTGACTGATGATCCAAATTATGGTGAACGAATACAGCCTGATGAATTAACCGTGGCAGGTCAGTACTCCAAGCCATTAACAGTCCAATTTTACTTCAGGTCTCTTCTGTCTTTTTTTTCTTGTTTGCAAGCTCTTATTACTTTGCTTCTTTTCGTATGTTAAAAGAGTGCAAGTTTCGAGAGATGAAAGACCGCCAAAACGCAGTTGAGTTGGTGGAGCAACCAAGTCCAGCAATATCTCGAGATGATGGTTCGTGAAGATGAACACAAACCCTCCCAAAGACGTGGGCATTTGTGGTTCACTTTCTTGTGCGAATTCAGAATGCGCCGCAGATGTGTAAGTTCATTGTAGTCTCAAACTTCAGCGCAACCATTGTCTCGTGGCGCCTCTTCTCACCTGAGGTCACGGAGCCTCGTAGCCAGTAGTGGAGTAATGCCAATGCTTTTATTTAAGACGGCAATAATCGAATACTATATTTGATCATGTTTATTGTATAATGTCTTTAATAACATGAGTGAAGAAGGTAAAGAGTATTCGAGAACAAGTATACAGCATACACAATTACTTTTTGTCCAACCATCAGCTCAGTACATGCTCCGTATCAGGTCACTCTGTATATTCATCAGCAATACACTGAGGTCCGAATACAGTGCTAGAATTCTAGAAATTCGATTCATGGTCTCGAACAATTCCGAGCTCAGTATCCGAGGTTTAGAGGAACCGCTTTTCTACCATGAATGCACCATGATTGAGACCGCGGAATGAATTACCTGAAATACCTACGACTTACACTCCAATCCTGATATCCAACCCGAAAAGAACTTGATTGTGGTACGGAAAACTTCTTTATATTCTTTCCGGTAGTTTTCAGACTTGCTGCTTTTCACACCTGCACAATCTAGAAACATCAAACGTCAAATGCCGGGATTAACCTCCGCCTGTCGGCGCCGGTTTTCGGGAAGTGGAGTCGGGAGTTGCGATTCAAACCCGACCCCGCGTATGCCCGGGTGAACATATAACCAAACGCGAATACCATACCTCTCACGTAACTTTTCTCACAACTTGTTTTCTCAATCTCATTTACTCTGTGACTTATAAGACACGCAGTTTCCCTCTGGTAACATTGTCTCTGAACACTCTCATATTCATATCGACTTACGCCATACTATCTGCCATCATGAGAGTTCCTTACGTATCCAACCCTCCTGAGACCAAGTCCGAGGAGCATGCCGCCATTGTAAAGCGCATAGAAGAGCGCCGCGCCCCTCGGCCTCTCCAATCTCTGGATTTAGCACTTCTTCACTCCCCTCACGTTGCTGATGGCTGGAACTCATTCCTCGGCGCTGTTCGTACCAAGACCTCTCTAAGCGACGACATTCGAGAGCTTGCAATTTCACGTATTGCTGTGTGCAACAAGGCCTGGTACGAATGGAAGCACCATGCGCCGCTAGCTGTCAAGGGTGGTGTGTCTGAGGCTGGACTTGAGGCTATCAAGGGGGAGGAACTTGGTGAGCGGCCTGCTGAGCTATCAGAGAAGCAATGGGCTGTGCTTCTGTACACGGATGAGATGACGAGGAACGTTCAAGTCAAGGATGAGACCTTTGATCGTCTGCGGGAGTATTTCAACGAACAAGAAATTGTGGAAATCACAGCCACGGTAAGACAGTCCCATGTCCCTCTGTAGTCATCAAACTTGTCCTGACACCAACAGGTTGCATGCTACAACTGTGTAAGCCGTTTCTTGGTGGCACTCGACGGTAAGCTCACGTTATAAATTCATTTCCGCTCTAACTAGAACTAACAATACTACAGTCGGGGAGAGAAATGGTACCGGCCCCGAAGCCATCTCTGGTCATTGATAGACAGTTGTGTCCTGCCAATTTCCAGGAGTAGCAGCAAAATGAAAAGAAGAAACATGTCTTGATCATGAATAGTGACTCATAACCCAAAAACAAACAGAGTGGTAGAATAAGACAAAAACAACCGTCCTAAGGAAATACCACGACTTAAGGCCGCGGGAAAGGGGTATCATCCCATCTACAGAAGTGAAGTGAAACAAATGAACCAAACTCCTCATGAATAAAGCCCCCGAGGCCCCATCCTCGCCAAACCAACCCGTCGTTAATCGTTGCTCATTCAACCATGCCTCCTGTGGTCGTGGTGAGTGTCCGCTGTCATGCTGGACTATGCTGTTTTGTAAATATGTTGGCGGCCACCTGGCCGCACTGAGAACGCCGTGTAATGAGGATTGTGTAATGTCCATGCTGTATCGTCGCACTTGACAACCTGTAAGAGTTATGCCGTCTCGCTGTAACCAGAAACCAAAACGAAAAGAAAACCATGAAGTCTAAGACCAAACCGATGCTTCAAGATCACGGCGACTTGGAATATGACCTTGACATTGCACGCTCAATTGAAGCATGGCGCTGATGCATTTTAGGCGATGTTTGTAGTTCCTGGACAACTCCCGCCCAGCCCTTACGGCTAGGTTTTGGTATGGGCTCCGGGTGGTTAACGAGAGCCTGAGTGGTCAAACTGCGCAAGGGAGGACGGTTGATGATACCCTCCATTAAGCCTCTAGGAAGAGCAGGACGGGTTGGAGTTTTGAAAACCGGTGATTTTTCCAGATCCCTTGCCGTAGGTAGAGGCGGCGGAGGCGGCGGCGCAGAGGGTTTCTCATGAGTAGTGGTGCTTGTTTGTGATGCGACGACGCCCATATAAACGACAAGGAAGCGCATGCGTAGCATGTCGAGCCTACGAACCCGATCCTCTAACCTCGATCGCTTCGACGCCCACAACAGCCTGGCGGAAGTCTTTAGCTTGGTGGTGTCCTCCTCGATCACCACACCATTGATGTCCTCGCGCAAATCATCACCCGTCTTCTGGATCTCCCTTAGGAGCCGTGTCAAGCGGATCTTATCATCAAGGCGCTGCACCTTTGCGACGTCACGATCATAGCTCTCGTTCTCCTGGACGGAAAAGTCGGCAGTGTCAAGAAATGTTGCAATTTCGAGCGGCGCCGCTTGGTACGCGGCCGTGTAGGAGGAGATGATCTGGACGAGGACGATGAGGGACAGAATGACAGCGATCAGAATGAGGATGATAGTCCACTGGAGCAGATTGAACTCGGCCATGGTTGAGCAGAGCGTCTAGATGGCAAGTCGAGGCGGAGGGTGAAGCTATCGCGCATGGTCCTTGGGGAGTTGTGTGTTTGTGGGAGAGAAAAGGGAGAGAAGGGGAAGAGGCGCACACAATATGCAGGTGAAAGGCAAGGGACAGGAGCGATGACGACGGGAAGAACAAGCACAAGCGCAGCCAAATCCAACAACCTCAACAATCATGCCGTACAGTACTGTATCTTAACCTATCAAAGAGAACCTGCGCGTTTGTGTGCGCTCTAATTAACTAATAGAGGCACCTAGTTTCTAGGCTCATACACAAGCCGAGCTTCCATATTCGTGCTGGACCACTTGGCGCAGATGGCTGGGGATCGAGAACCCCCCTGCAGGTGCATCTGCAACTAACGATAGTCCATAGAGACAGGGCAGGGTATTCAAGTCAGTCATCACATGGTCATGGCCAGTCCAGTGGGATGCGATGCGCGACTTGATGGCGTTGTAGTTGTCTGACTGATACTACTTAGCATGGCCCCTAAAAATGGGTAAGCGTGAGGTACCGTGATGATGATGTACGCGGAAGTGCCGGGCGGAAGAAACGGTCAAGACGGTATCTGGTGATGTTAACTGATGGTGGTTTACACAAAACGTACTCAATAACCATACGTAGCCATCACAACTTGTTAATGTCATAGTTTAAGAGGATGCACCACAAGCCTGCTCAAGATTGGCAGTATCCAAAAACTAATGCTGCGCTGCCGAACCGTCCAGCGGGTTTTCACATTGCATTGGCGGATGGATTGCATTCCGAGTGGGTTCATCTGCAGGTTGAGAATCACCATCGGTTGGATGTGACCAATTCTTGCAGGACACTATGCTAGGCTTATTTGAGTAGTGTCTCGGATCCTCAGAGCGCCCAAGTCCATAAAAGCATGGGTATTGAGGTCTGGAATTAGGGTTAGGAGAAGGGCAGTACCTTGGTGGATCAAGTCTAGGGCTTGAGGAGGAGAAAGAGAGCTGAAAGACATTAGTTTGTTGAGGTGAAAGTTATGAGAGTCATCTAGTATGTATTGAATCTTTGAGTAACTCCCCAGCGATTCAAAATCCATGGAGGGGTAAAGAGAAGTTGGCTGGGTTGACGTTGTTGTCATAAGTCGGAATAAACTTGATTCGTTACTGAAGGCTTTAGCCGCTGTCAGTTTGGCACCCAGTAAAAAGTTCGCGGGCCGTTGAAGGCGTGAGCGAAGTGGTGCCAATTATTCCTCTTCTCTCCTCTCCCTTGTCCCTTGGGCAAGGTTCTGACATTCCACTGACTTCATCGATGCCCTGTACCTGCGCCAGTCTTGCAGCTTATCAGAATCATCGGATCTTTCTCCACTGATATCGCCTGTTTCTGCATTCTCTATTACCATCCTCGTCCTCCTGCTCCCAAGAATCCTCAACAACATTAGGAACCTGCTCATGGCGACGACTACAGCGACGGTGACGGCTGACCCCGCGCCGCAAGCGCAGCAGTTTCCCCTCCCAAAGATCCTCGAATACCCCGCGTCGACCCCGCCAATCCTCATCACCCAAGGTGCCGAGGGTCGCCTCTACAAAACCACTTACCTATTACCCGATATTCCCTGCGCCCTCAAGTATCGCCCTCCTAAGCCCTGGCGTCACCCGATTCTTGATCAGCGGCTCACGAAACACCGGATCCTTTCAGAAGCTCGTATTCTTGCAAAGTGTCGCCGCGATGGGGTTCGTGTACCAGCTGTGTATGCTGTGGATGAATCTGCTGGGTGGTTGATGCTGGAATGGATATCTGGAGGCCCTGTTCGAAAGAGCATCAATGAGCGGCTCGGAAATAGAACTGAAGGCATAGAGAGCGATGCTGAGCTGAAGGACCTCATGCGAAGGATCGGTACTGCTATTGGCAACATGCACAAGGTCGGCATTGTCCATGGTGACTTGACCACAAGCAACATGATGTTGCAACCCCCAGCTAACCCCCAAGATGGTAATTCCTTACATGGAGAATTGGTTATTATCGATCTGGGTCTTGCGAGTGGAAGTATATCAGACGAAGACCGGGCAGTGGATCTCTACGTTCTGGAGAGAGCATTTGGTAGCACACATCCAAGAGCAGAGTGCCTCTTTCCAGAGGTGCTCGAAGCCTATGGCCAGACCTTCAAACAGGCCAAGATTGTTCTCAAGAAGCTAGAAGACGTGCGGATGAGAGGCCGCAAACGAAGCATGCTTGGGTAAACAAAAAGAAAAAACAGAAAAGCCGTCTTGCAGCCAATTTCCCTACCATAGTGTCTAAACTCCGTGTATCTGATGCTCGCTGTTTTGCAAAAAAAAAAAAAAAAAAAAAAAAAAAAAAAAAAAAAAAAACAAATGGACAAATGATGCCACTACATTCCATCTTATGTGGCTTGGAGATCCAATATGCCAGAAACCCAATGGTTCACCATCTCTACCTTTTCCCTTTCTTTGTCTTTCCTCTTTTTCCCGGCCGTCAGGGAATTGTCCAACTATGGTGTCACCAGCTCCGCTCCAGCAAAATATCCCTTGTTCTCTATGACGCCTCGATCCTGTACGAATGCCGTGTATCGCACTACCCATTCCGGGACAATCTCTCCTGTCAAACCCGCACCGCTGTTATCGGGATCGGCAAGGAGACCTGCGCCGTTCGGCCCGTGGCTAAGAAGTTCTCGAAGAGTGCCGTGAGGAAGAATATCGATACAGTCGTTGTGAACATGCAATTCCACGCCTTCTTCCTCGGCTAGCTTTTTCAGCGGAGGTGGAACATCGCAGCAGTTTCGCAGGTTGATCTGGTCTATGACGGGCCGGACACTCGCACGCTTAATGAAAGCGCCAAGTTTCTCGCTACCAAACTCGGCCACAGCAAGACGCTTCACGAGGCCTTGCTTGTGCAGGCCCTCGAACACCTTCCAAGTCGCAAGCTCCTCTTCAAGGTTCCCCTGTTGGGCATTGGTCTTGTCCGCCTCCCATTCGCAGTTTCCTTCGAACGAAATGCCAGGAAAAGATACAATCAGGAGGTCGATGGTCTGAATGCCGAGTTCTCTCCGGACCAAGTCCAGAGCCTCTTTGACATGTTGTTCCCGAGCAGCTACTGACATACCCGGGAGAACAAAAAACTTGACAGTGATCTCATACTGACTGGGTTCCTCTTGGAGGCCCGCGGCGTTCCAATTAATGCGAGGAACGTATAGCGCATCGCCTTCTTGTTCAGTCCAGAGGTCGACGGCTGTGTGCTTGCCTTTGGGCGTGTCGCCGTTCGTGAAGCCGTTCGTTTCTTGCGCATCGATCGCATAATCGCGCTGAGCTTCGGCGATGTTGTCACGCAGAGAATTGACGAGTTCGAGGTTGGATCTGCTGTTGCCGGGTTTACGGATAATGGAGGGGCCTGCCAACATGACATTGCTGTCGAGAGGGGTTTTGTAAGCATCCATTAAAACTGCAGAGAAGTCAGATAAATACATACGCAGTAGATAGAATAAGTCTCGTCATGATGAGATTATGTGAGATAATTGGAACACTAAAATACGAGAGAGATAATCCCAACAAACAAATGAGAAGAGAATGGTTCGAGGAGAGACTTTTAGTAGACAAGAGGGAAATTTTCGCCGTCGGGGTCTTCGAGGCGTAAACTCGGACACGCCAGTATTAAACCTGCAGACCAAAATAGTCTATTCCAAGGCGCGCCCACTGTTGAAATACGTGGGGTAAAGCAGATAGCTTAGTAATGTTTAATTATTCGAGGTCAAAGTAACTAATCACAGACGAAGTTTGAGGTTTGTGTAATGATTCTACTGTATTTATGTTTGTCATGGCTCCAGATATCGAATCATGGGTAAGGTAGATCAGAAGTGAGTGGGAGGCTGGCTCTGAATGGCCATGGAAAAGGTTTGGGACCTGACATCAGTAGGAGCGCATAGTCGCGTGCTTGACAAGTGAGGCCAATTGATGACATAGTACCCATTACCATTTCTTTCACGTCAAGGTCGGAGATTCCTTTATCGTCTTCTGTGTACGTGGGGTTTAAGTATGTACCTACCTAGGTAGAGTATGTCGGCACTACCTACATGGCCTACTAGTCGCCGTTGAATGTGCAGAATCATGTAGTGGGTGCCAATCACAGTTACATAGACTGGTTCAATTACCTGGTAACTTCTTTATTAGAGACAGGATCATAGTATCTCTTTGACCGGCACAAGGCAACACCAAGGTCACCTGCCCCGCTTTTTATAGGTACCTGCGGGGTACGTAAAGTTCCTCGTCAGACAGCTTCTTCTTTTAACACCACTAAAATCATTAAAATCCTTATATAAATTAACCATAATAAGTCTTAATTAAAACGATAAGCTCTTAAGAGATATAAGATTATATAGATAATTATAGCTTTAATAGCTAGCCTTTTGCCGCAGCTGCTAATAACCCTACCAAGCCACCTACCTTCTGCCCGAAGAGGGCCGCGGTAATTATTTTTAACCTTTTAATATAGAAGATTATGATTTTTAGATTAACCCTCTGCCCTAGCAGCCACTTAAATTATTCTAGCGTTTTATATCTATTTCCCTTATATAGTTATAGGTCAGATATACTGAAGACTGGGCTTCTTTTTGCACTCTTAACGGCGTTATTAATAGCTAGAATACCCCCCTTTCCGACTATTTATACTTAAATGCTTAGGAAGGCATCTCTATTGCATAGGTATATATATAGCTTAGTATCCTTATTTACCTAGGAATTTATAGGGAAATATCCCTTAAGGACTATTAGAAGGCCCCTAGCCTAGGAGATTAGCGCCTCTTTTATCTATTTATAAAGTTTATACTATTATAGAAGTTTAAGCTAATTATATAGTATTTCTGCACTTTTAATTATACTAATCTTAATATAAGTAATAAGAAGGATCTTCTAAAGACCTTCTAAGCAGCTAAAAAGTAGTCTAAATATATATAAAGGGTATCTATTAAGCTTTATCTTCTAGGGACTAATTTAACTATAGATAAGTATATAATGCTATTTATAGGCAGATTAAAAGAGATAATACTTATTAAGGGAAAGCCTATACTAATAGGGTTTAAAGTCTAGGTTATTATATAATAGGGCTACTTTCTATAATAGCTTTAGCATATAAAGGCATTACTAGTTATAGCTATAATAGTTAAGCTAAAGGCACTAATACTATATAATAAGAAGGGAAAGCTATAAATTAAAATCCCTCTTAGTAATATATAAAGTATTATAGTTTACCTACTAAAAAGGCTAATAATAGTAATATATTATATCTTTATAAATAACCTTTTCTCCTTATTGCAGCTTTTCTGCCTCCTTTGGCAGCTTGGTTATAGGGCTATAGGCATAGTATGCCCTAATTGCAGTATTACTACTATAATAAAGCAGATAAAAGAGACTAAGAAGAAGCCTAATAGTATGCCTTTGGTGTATAATAAGGTGTATTTAATCCTAATAAAGGATAAATAGGTATAAATAACTTTACCTATATTTTCCTTACTAATTTATCTCTTTTCCTTCCCTTTAGGTCCTTTAAATCGCTTAGAAGGATAGCTCTGTAGTCCTCTTCCTTATAACTATATATAGTAAAGCCCCTCTTAACTGCATACTAAAAAAGAGGAAGTTACCTGCTAAAAGAGGTATAAAGGCAGAGGTATAATGCCTAAAGGAGGTCTTTAATAGAGATTAGGCTAGGATAATCCCTATTCCTTCTATTGCCGCTTAGTATAATAATAAAATAAATTACATAGATTATAGCAATTAGATAAGATCCTATACCTTATATTAGCACTATTTTCGGTATAGTCCTTGGCA
This sequence comes from Fusarium oxysporum f. sp. lycopersici 4287, assembly GCF_000149955.1. Taxonomy (NCBI): domain Eukaryota; kingdom Fungi; phylum Ascomycota; class Sordariomycetes; order Hypocreales; family Nectriaceae; genus Fusarium; species Fusarium oxysporum. The sequence goes on from NC_030992.1 coordinate 2,077,297, forward strand.
GGCATTACTTTAGTCTTTCCTTCTTAATGTTATACTTATAAATAGCTTTATTTTGCAGAAGAAGACCTGGCAGCCTTATTAGAAGCCCTATAGTATGCTCTAAGACTAGAAAGAGGCTATTTATAATGCTATTTTTATTAAGTATGGCACTAATAGCGGCCTTAGGAAGAGATATTATATAGGGAAGGAAGAAGATAGCAAAGATTATAAAGTACGGCAAATTTACCTACAAAGAGATATTAATTATATCCAAAGAGGCCTAATCTTAAGCTGCCTAGCTTGCAAAGGCTGCCGGCAAGGGCAGCCTTAACCCTTTAAAAAAAGGAAGGAAAAAGGAGGCTATCTTAAGCCTATTTCAGGAAATCAGCAAATTCAGAAGACCTAATACAGTTATAAAGTATATGATATAGCGATTTATAATAATGCTAACTATTAGTACTTTCTATCACACGCTATTTTAGGTGTGGTTTAAAGGTACCGATCATCACGGTCATTTTGATTGGCGCCTGCCCCATGTCGTGACCTAACTGTTGCCTTGTGCCGGTCAAAGAGATAACTTCAGAGAGAATAGGTAACTCGACCTAAGTTTAGCTTATCTGTGTTAACCTTAGATGCCGCCTGGCGCTCTCCTCCCGTCGGTATAGCAACTCAGTGTAGCCACTGAAGTGACCCACTGACTCCCTAGACTCCCAAGCCCAGTCAGCGCTGAGAGAGGGATCCAGACCTAGCACAGTAGGCGGATTGGCTGGAGCCTGGACCACCTCACCTCACTTCATCATTGGGCTTGCCGGCCTGAGCCAACTCGTCACCAACCCGCCAAAATTGCTTCCGTGTCCACCTTGAAGCCAGAATTGCTTCCTCCGTCATCTTTCGAAACCTCTCCCTGCCTTTTATCTGCACGCCTCGAAGCAGGCTCGATAGACCATCATGGCCATTCAGTATGCTTCTCCGTGGCATACCAACTTTTTCCGTCTGCTGACCGAGAGCTAACTACAGATATCTCATTCTCCTATCCCGTCAGGGCAAAGTGGTGTGTCTTGGTTCCTCACATGCGCAGCTTCAACAGCACTGACTAGTCATGACAGCGTCTTGCCAAATGGTTCACAACACTCTCCCCCAAGGATAAGGCCAAGATCGTCAAGGATGTATCTCAGCTTGTGCTCGCTCGAAGAACACGCATGTGCAACTTTCTAGAATATAAGGGTCAGTTTCCTAACCCCTTTGTTTTGATGACCTTGAGCTAATCATCAACATAGATACAAAGATTGTCTATCGCCGATATGCATCGCTCTTCTTCATCGCCGGATGCTCCTCCGAAGATAACGAGCTGATCACCCTCGAAATCATCCACCGATATGTCGAACAGATGGACAAGTACTACGGCAACGTTTGCGAGCTCGACATCATCTTCTCTTTCACCAAGGCATACTATATCCTCGACGAAATCCTCCTCGCCGGCGAGCTGCAGGAAACGAGCAAAAAGAATGTTCTTCGCTGCATCGGCCAGCAGGACTCCCTTGAAGATATGGAGGTAAGTCATGACCAGCTTGATAAACTATGAAGTTTTGTGATAGCCCGGCAACCTACACCCACCCACCCACCCACCAAATCGTCGCAAGACAGCTGACGCCAAGCCTCCAACAAGGTCGAGGACGAAGTTACAAAGATCATGTAAACCTCCTTGACGGCCTTTTAATTGCTATCCAACATGAATTCGACACCGCTCCCGAAGCGTCGGATTGAGGCGATCGATCAATACCTACCAAGAGATTTCATACGAGTTGCAGTATATTCACTGGCCGAGAATTAACTTTGGTTCAACAGGCCGACGAACAAGTATTGGTGTCGCTCAAGGAATCAGGAATTCTGTAATGGGAAAGTCTCAGGCGGCTGAGCATCTCTTCAATGGGAAGAGAGGACACACATGTTCACATCGTGGGAATAGGCGCAGATGGTGTTTTGGGAGTCTCCGACCGTGTTGGTCTTGTTTTGTAGATCTTTGACGGTGGAAAACCACCTTCTTTTATATCAAGAGATGAGGCCTGCGGGCGATGGTGTTGCGACAGCTACGACAGGCAGCGCAGAGAGATTGTCTCCATTCTTCGACCCGTTATCGGTCAAACGTCGACGCAACAGTGAAAGGAGAGCGAGCCTTGAACAACAGCAATGATCATCATCAGAGGCTGCATCCCACTGAAAATAGTCAGGCCTGGCATGTTGGGTCACCTCCTGTGTTTATCGAAGCCGAAATCAACCGCACTGCTCCGTCGCAACACCTCGGCCCGCAACTGGAATCAAGAGAAAACGATTGACCTCATATGCTTGTTTCTGTTTCTGTTTCTTGTTTCTCCAATTTCCAACTGACGTTAGATGGTGACTGAAGATGGATCTGGCCCATTCATCAGAGGGGATGGGCTATTTCATCCTAGCGGTCGACTGAAGCGCGTGGTTTCGGAGTTCAGCCCCATTCGCTATCATTGATCAATCGCGTGGGGTTGGCGTCAGAGCATTCCCCCTATTACGATACGCCAAACTTACGCATTCGGGTCTTCGAACAACAGATCGTAATTAAGGGCATGTGCGAAACGATTGGATTGTAAGTTGGCACTGAAGGATTGATCAAAATAGAGTCCCTGAGGTTTGTCTCATGAGAGCCAAAGGATGAAGCATGAGGTTTACAGGGGGTCTCTTGGCTCCCGTTGACATGGCTTAACTGGCAGTACCGAGAACTGGCGCGATCCCCGGAATTCTTCAACATTGGCCGGACCAGGGCCGGGACCGGTCTAAGCTCACGCCAGCTCAACTCAGCTCTCAGCAAAAGTGACTGATTTTGAGATCCCGTGGCTGGCTACAGCAAAAGATCACACCAGATTTGAGTGGGCTCAAACGTCTTTGTTTGACGAGAACGCAACGCAACACGCAAGTCAACGCTGCGCTGCACTACGCTACCTACGCAATGCAAGCGAGAGACAGAGTTACCGTTCATCCGCTGACCTCAGACAGCCCAACAGGCCATCCCCATTCTACTCCAACCATTCTATCCCGAAGCCGGCCAATTCCATTAACTCAAAGCCTATCCATATCCATCCGTTCAATTGCGGCCCCTCAATCAGTCATCTTGTGTTTCCTTGGTCTCACAAACTAACCAGGTTCCTATCTGTTTGCTTATTGCTTATTCACATGTGTTAATCAACTCAAACTCAACCCTGTTACTTGCTTATCTCTATCCAACACTTCCCCCTTCCATCATCAATTGAATCGACCAGGTTCTCGGCAATCTCCTGTCCAATCTTGATCAGTGCCTATTATTATCTTCCGTCATCGCCAACCAATCTCTTTTTATCTCCGGTCTTTTAGATTCTCAGGGTCCTTGCCGGCTGCACTGTATCTCCCAACGTTACAGTAACGAATCTGCCGCCGATTACTCCGTCCAGGGCATTAAAAGTTACCACCGCGATTTAAGTTCCTGACCTCGCCCCTCCCGAACTGTACCTGCTCCTGACTCCGGCGATCTTTAATTCCCGACTTCCTTCCGCCCACTTTCAATCATCCTCACCCTCACACTGTTATCCCCCTCTTTCTCCTCAATCATCAATACCCCGTATCGCAGCAATATCGATTGTCGCAACCGATTTCGACGTTGTATTTTATGACATCGGCCATCGTACGCTTACCGCCATCTTTCCCATATCGCGACAACTGTCACCATCCGACTCCGGCCCACCGCGACTCCACGCTGACGCAATCTGTTCCCTTGACTGCTCCCTCAATCAGTCAGTCGCATCACGCATTTACGGTCCAGCGCATCAACACCGCAACATTTCCACCGCAGAATCGACCCCAAACTGCTCCTCCACCTCCAAGATGAAGGTTAGCAACCTCAGGACCCCACGGAGGAGCCCCTCGTCCGACACATGCTAACGCGCACATCCAGTATCTACCAGTACAAGACTTCGAAGCGGTGACGAGCGCGCTGAACTTCAACACACCCGACTGCAGCGTGACCGGTGGATGCGATCTCTACACAACGAAATCAACGGGTTCCGACAAGAAGCTCTACAAAAACATCGACAACGATCTGAACTCGCAACATGAAGCCCTTCTCAAGCTCGGCGCCAGCCTATCACCACCTGAGCGTGCTCACATGCTTGCTACATCACCGAGCATGCAGCTGTTTTCACACTCAAGTGCTTTCGGCCCCTTGTCCGAGCTCTCGAGTCGCAAGACATTTGCATACCTTATCGCGACGCTGAATGCGAGTCACCCACACTACGATTTCTCTCATGTCCTTCGACCCAACGACTTCAAACGCGAGCGAAACCTGCGTCGCGTCATGGTCAACCTCGATTCAATTCTCCAGAACGTAAGACCTAACTTTGAGCCTAAATCTCTCGGTTCCTCGCTAGGCAGTGAGACAAGCTCGATATGGGGGCCCCAATGCTGGTCACTGATCGACAAGGAGATGCACCTCAACGAGTGTACTATTTTCAGCTACAACCCCGAGAGCGACCCTTTTGAAGAAGACGAGAGTGCAATCTGGGCTTCACACTACTTCTTCTTCAACCGTACCTTGAAAAGAGTGGCATATCTCTACGTCCGCGTCGTGCCAGTTATCTCGTCTCATAGCCCAACTCTCCGACCCACAAATCTGGCCAGGAACCACAGCAACCAACGGGATCTCGAATCAGCTGGCGCGCAGAAACGCGCCAACTACTGGCTTGGTGATCAAGATGCTGAGTTAGTGCCATATAATGAGGACGACGAGGAGCTCAATGACGACGGTCTTTTCTGGAATCGCGGAGAGAACGGAGATCTCGTTGCCTATTCAGATGAAGACTTCGACGAGGATATCGAGGATATGGACATGCTCGATAGCAGTCCTGACAGGTCCATGAGCGATGATGTCGCGGGTCGCATGGAGATCTAGGGTCGATTTGATCCAAATCGTCATGATGGATCGGTTCTTCAAGAAACGGCCTCTTCGGTTCGAAACCGACCATCAGCCGCATTTCTCTGAATTCATTATTTGCTGCATTATTTCAACATTCAACACTATCCTAATCTCAACTAGGGTTGCTCGATACCAACAAATCGAGACGAACGAAGCTAAATAGCACACGACTTTTGCTTCGCTTTTTCGTATTTCACGGGCATTCTTGCGTCATGCTCTTTTCTTTCGACATGCCATTTGCTTAGTATGAAACTGTGAGGCCCGGTTAGGCTTCTGGTCGGTGAGAGCGGCTGGAATTCCGCGACATGAGGCGTTTTCGGGTTCTGCTTGTCAACCTGCTATTTCCTGGAGATGATTGCAGGTTTCTCTGTTCTAATTATTGGACCTTTTTTTTTCTGTTTTTTTTTCTGTCTCCTTTCTTTTTCAAGCACTGTTATTCTATATCCTTTAACCTGGGTTTGGCTTTGGCTGCTTTTGATTGGATTACCGCCTGACATGGCTATGCCTGGATGTATGATGAGAAATCGTTGCTCGGTGTCGGTGTCGTCTCGTTTAGGAACGGCATGGGATGATAGTTGGCGCTGGCGGCATGGGAATTCGGGTGAGAGTAACGACCTGGTTTTACGGTGATGATGTACATGATGGGTTGGGGGATGCATGCCATGGGCTGGTCAGGCTGGTAATTGCTTTGACACGATACTGCGAATTCATGATTTCAAATTCCCAATGGCTTTACTCATCAGTCCTGGATAAGTACCTTACTTAAAAGTGATCATTGTTTCCTCGACCTTGAGTTTAATCGAGAGCAAGTCTATGCGTAAAAAGACACGTGTGTATCCGACAAGATGACGCAAATAGCTGTATACACCTAGGGTTCATTCGGTGCGCAAACACGGCCAAGCATTCAAATCTGGCTTGAACTATCTTTGACATGAGTTTATGGTTGAGCATGGTGCCAGGTGTGTCTTACGTATATGACAGCGATATTCAAATACATCCCGATTTCTGTATCAACCGCTGCCATGGAACTTTGAAATTATCCGGCTGTTCAAGCACTTGAGCATCCCACGAAGATGATCCATTGATAGTATGCCGTTTGACTTCTCGACGGCATATATTTGAGTCCGTCGTGGGTTCTTTGTTGATTTTGATTTTGGTGGCGAAGAGGTTCTGGTCGGTGACTGGATGTGGTATATGTATCATGTAGCTGTGTTACTTCCGGGGTTACCTCGAGGGTTCACAAAGTATAGTTACTCTCTGGTGTGTATTTAGAGATAAGGTTCGGCCGAACGTGACAGCTGACTTCGGGAAAGGAACCCGTAGCCAGTCTATATAATCCGAAAGGCTTTTCCATCAGCATATGGCATCGTTAGAGTTAACGTGGATGAGCCATGTCTGATGCTTAGTCTACGGGTTCTCTCACAAAGGAAGTATGTCACTATATCCTTTCAATTGGTTCCACGCGACTTCGACACACAGACTGAGGGGTAAAAGGCTACCAGAGGTACTCGTGTGGCCTCAGTGGTGATGGTGACGAGGACACTTATCTGATATTACCCCCAACAAACCAAGTTAGCAGGTCTTGATGGAACAAGCCAATCTGAAAGAAAGTTGGGGGAGTCACAACACAGTCTTGGGTAGCACATGTGCTTGCTTCGGAGTCGGGTTGTCAATCCGAACCCCTCTTCTCTGCGAGGATGGGTTTCCTATAAGACCGGCTCAAGGAGGGAAGAGGAGAGGGCAAGAGTATAGCTTCTTAGGTATCGAATACGACGATGGCAAACTTTGATTGGCACGCTGAGAGAACTGATCTGTCAGATCTGGCTCTCCTGGATCGAGCCCCTGAGAGTGAGGGGATAGATCTCAAGGCAGTTCGTCTATATCGTCTTGATCGTACACGAAGCCAGATGGTCAAATATGGCCTCGACGCTGCCATCATCAGTGATCCCGTCAACATTCGTTATGTGACTGGTACTCGGAACATGCAAGTCTTCACAGCACGGAACCCTCCCACGCGGTATCTTCTCCTCACGGCAACTCGATCCATCATGTTTGAGTTTGCGGGCTGCCTTCACTTGGCTCAAGGCTACGAGACTGTCGATGAAGTCCGCACAGCAAAGTCTGTCACGTTTACGAGCAGCGGCCCCAAGATTCACGATAAGGAGAGGAAATGGGCACAAGAGATGGCTGATTTGGTTGAGAGTCTTATTGGAAAACGGAATGCGACACTTGGTCTGGAGCGTATGAATGCAAACGTTGCTATCACCCTCAAGGAACTCGGCCTCAACATTGTGGATGCTCAACAAGCCATAGAGATGGCAAGGACTATCAAATCGCCTGAGGAGGTCAAATGCATTGTCGCATCTCTTCGCGCAACAGAGGTCGCTGTGGGCAAACTCCGCGATGCAGTCTCACCAGGTCTTACGGAGAACCAACTCTGGTCAGTCATGCACAAATCTGTAATTGAGCAGAACGGAGACTATGTCGAGACTCGACTCCTCGGCGCTGGACCACGAACAAACCCTTGGTTCCAGGAGTCAGCAAGTTATGTCATCCAGAAGAACGACCTCGTGGCTTTAGACACAGACGTAGTCGGTTGCCATGGATACTACTCTGACTTCTCACGAACGTTTCACGCTGGCCCAGATCCTCCTACCGAGGAGCAAAAAGAGCTGTACAGGACTGCACTTGCACAGGTTAATCACAACATGAGCATCCTCAGGCCGGGCTTGACCTTTCGCGAGTATGCAGATCTCGCGTGGGATATTCCCGAGCAGTATTGGGCCAACCGGTATTTTGTCTCGGCCCATGGCTGTGGGCTTACGGGGGAGTATCCGTATTTGTATCATCGAGGAGATTTCCCAGATGCTGGTTATGATGGTGCTATCGAGCCGGGTATGGTACTTTGCGTGGAGAGTTATATTGGCAAGGAGGGTGGTACACAGGGTGTCAAGCTGGAGCAACAAGTCCTAATCACCGAGACAGGGATTCAGGTTTTGTCAAAGTTCCCCTTTGAGGAGGCTATGCTGAAGTGACTGGGGCAAGTCAACTATTCTATACTATGTTATCTGATATTACTGTCTTGTCCAACAGTCCACTTGTCCTCTGGATATGAACATGAATCAATCCATCGGTAACTAATAAGGCAAGCATTCGAGCTGAGAGCATTGCCCGCAAGATCGATCATAGAACTTCGCTCCTCTGTCATTAGCCGAAATGCCAATACTCTCCTTGGGGGTCGATGAAAGGTAACAGTTCTTGTAATATTGGGAAACGACCCAGCCAAATACCACACAGCTCTCATCCTCCAGACATGCTCGGGCACACATCTCGACGCTCCCCTGAAACATCGACATGGATCTGTAATTTGGGCCATTGCTGTTGAAATTTCCCTGAGTACCACCGCAGAGACTAGTAGTCTCTGTTGGAACGGCACAGGCCGGTTTGTATTCGCCCACATAGATGTCGTCGATAGCTACATAACGAGCGACAGCCTGGTTGTTAACTCTGATAAAGGCATAGAGGTGGTCGTCCATTGCTCCTTGGAAGATCGCAGTGCGTTGAACGTATTTGAAAGGAGCGCCTTTCGGAACAAAGACAGTCTCTTTGTGGACATGACCATATCTCTGAGTGGCGATGATGAAGGAAAAATCCCAATCTTGATCAGGGTCAGAGACAGGAGCATATGAGAACCAGACTTGGTACTTCTTTGTCGAGTCTAGGGATATGGGCCTCCACATATCAGATCCAAGGGCAGAGCCTGGTCCTGAGCTGACAAGTCTTATGTGATGTTAGCTGTGATGGAGTCTGGGAGAGCTGTTTTGTTTCGACTTACGCAAACTGTTCGCCACTGTGAGCACGCGGTACGTCCTGAGAGGTGCTACTCTTTTGTTGAAATGGTACAGCAATACCGGCGAACTGCCCCATATAGTCCCATCTGTTCTCGCCCGTATTGTCCCCCTCAAAGCTTGGGTCTTCGATAGAAGCTGAGACAACGGGGCATGATGCTGATGAGGTTGTTGAAGTCCATAGGCTCTCTGTTGTCGACGTGCTTTCGGATGACGATAAGGATGTAATCAGGGTTGTGGTGGCGTCAATGCTTGTGGGTGCTTCACTAGTCACAGTTGTGGCATCAATGGTTGTAGTAGGTCCGTTGGATGTGGTGATATCAGTAGTGGAAGTATCGGTTGATACCCTACTGTCTCCTGAACTGACTGTCCCGGTTGTTGCATATGATACGGTAGTGTCAGTCGATGTTCTAAGCTCGGTTGAAGTTGAGTGAGCAGAGGTAGCTGTATCGGCGATTGCAGTCGACTTGTTGGATGTGGTGGGAATGATTGAAGTTTCTGTATCAGTAGTATCAATCGAAGCACTAATAACGCCTGAGTCAGAGGTGCTGGCTGAAGTCAACCTGTTGCTTAGTTCCGATTTATCAGTAGAGATGGTGATAGTGGCCCTCGTGGTAGTCGAATCCTCGATTGTCGTTACATCAGCCAAGGTTGAACTAAAACTACTTGGCGAAGTCGAAGTCTCAGAATCGAACTCAGAATCAGAAATAGCTGTAGGGTCGACAGAGGCTGTATAGTCCGGAAAGCTTGCACTCAACGTTGTGGTTTGCGGCCAAGTTATAGTTGAAGAACCACCCAACGTTGTTGACCCCATATCGACAGCACCGGTAGAACTTGAAAGGTCTGTTGAATATGAAGCATCCAGACTCTCCGTGGTTTCAGTTTTAGAACCGATCACCCTTGAGGTATCTAAGATCAACGACAAAAGTGATATATACTCAGGGTGGGGATGTGGTTTACATTTTCCAGCCTCAGCAACAAAGAAGCTCGATGCTGTTAATACAGCAGCAAGCACCTTTGAGGTCACCATATCCGCATCCGTCTTTAAAACGAGTAGGCATCTACTCTATTGTACATGATTTTGGTGGGCGAGTGTCCCTTTTTGTCCAACCAAAGTGGTTATCAAGAAATAACCATATCTAGAAGCGCAATTCTAGATGCGTTTAGAACAAAGGGGAACCAAATAAAACAAGCTACTAGATCCATCGGACTCCAGCTTATTGATTTAACAAGGAATAATTACAATCAATAGGATATGGCTGTGACATAGCGTCAGGGGTACACAGATCTTGAAGTGGTGAAAAGGACTGATACTAGGCCGTTTATGGACTTGAGGACAATTTTATTCTGCAGCGCCATTTCTTTGGCTTTATCAATAGTTTCGTGGTCTAGGCTCTACAGACTTTAACAGTCTGCGAACCACGTTCAAAAGGAACCGCAATTTTCCAAAGCTTTTATTGACGATAGCCATGCGTATACGTCTCCAAGCATTGGATAGAAACTGAAGATGCCATGAGTAAAGCGCCTAGAAGTATTCTCATATCAAGACGAAGGAGACGAAGAAGCGAGTCGTGATCGCTCTAGGAAAACTTGCTAGTGAACCAGAGGCAGTACTTCTTTACTAATTTTTTTTCCGTTATAGAAGAAAAACAAGAAGAAAAGGACAATCTGACTCAATAACTGGCTCGGATCTTTCAACAGTTCTTCTTATTGTTAGTTCTCAATCAAGTGTCGCATCCTTGCCTTACTAAGGTAAGGTTCCTTGGAGAAGTAGAAGATGTACTTCTATAAGAACAAGACGGAATGTCGATGACGCAAGAAAAATCCATAGCAGGTATCAGTCGATCTCACTCTATATATTTGACCTACTAAAAACAAATGATGGCCATCTTATCTCAAGTTCCTAGCGATCAGAAGTCGTCAAGGCATCTAAATTTTCCCTTAACATAAGGGTATCTGTATACTTGAGGTGGGATAACCTATCATTTTAGTCACGAATATTCTTATGCTTATAGTAGTAAAGCAACCGTTTTGATATTATAGTTAATATGTCGTTTTCTTGCTAGGCCTAGAAAAAGACGTATTTCTTCTCAGAATCGATCAAAGGGTTCATGTCTTATCTCTTATCGCGATTCTTGACATGGGCAGATTGGCCAATCAAGTCACCCAGATTCCTCCCGTCGCGGGGCCTCGCCCAAGTCTCCCAAATTTTTTCCTGCCATCGATCGCTTTCGCTTCATCTTGACTCGTCTTCAGCTTCGACTTATCAAAGTCATCGCACACCACGACAATCGCACGCAACACCACGACTTTTATGTACCATTGCTTATCGCGGTAAAAAGCAGTGCAAATCAGCTCTGCTTCCGATAAAAGCTCCAGAGCATGGCCGTCCAGACATCGCCATCGCTCACTTCGACCTCACATACCTTGACTGCCGCGCCGCCCGCAATGGCTGCTCCCGATTCTCTCACAAATAGCCACGTCTTGGCCCTTTTAGAAAGCCTAGCCGACGGCAAGCGACACGCTTTTCTTCAACCCACAGCTTCCATCCCAGCCGATTCTCTCAACCTCGTCAAACACACTCTCGAAGGTTTTGCCTCACAAGTCGGGGATGAGCAGCAGGAGAGATTAAAGGAAAATCGCAAGCGCAAGAGAGGCGCTGCAAATAGTGAGGATGTCCTTAAAATGCGCAAGGTCTATATCGATGGGTTCGAGACCGGCCAGGTTTGGCAGCAGGCCAAGAGAATTATTGGCGGTGTCTTGAAATATTCAGAAGAGGCGCTGGCAGGGTTGGAGGAGCGCAAGGAGATTGCCGTCAATGGTGCTGATGCATCAGACTCCAAGACGCTCGAATTTGGAGAGGATGGCTTCGAAGTAGACTCCGAGGACGACGACGAGAGCGATCAGGATGGATCCGAAGACGAGGAGGAACAATTATCAGTGGGCGAAGCTCAAGAAGATGGCCAAGAGGACGACTGGGAAGATGACGAAGAGGAGATTGAAGAAGGCAGAGACGATTATCAGGAAGTTGGTGAGGAAGACGAGGGTGTGGATGGGCCGGTTGAAGAGTATGAGGAGGATCCCGACGGTCTCAACGATGGCTTCTTCTCACTCGACGATTTCAACAGACAAACACAATATTTCGAGGAGCAGGACGCAAAGGGAGATCCCTACACGGATCAAGCAAGCGACGATGAGGAGATCAACTGGGACGCGGATCCTCTGGCTCCTCCTACAACAGGTTCAAAGTCTAAGACGGCTGCTAAAGAGCCAGTCTCTGAAGATGAAGATGATGACGATGAGGAGGACGGCCCTACATTTGGCGACATGGCTCTCGATGCCCCAGAAGGCGACAGTGAGGATGAGGCCATGGATATGGATGAGCCTGTGGATGACGACGACAACGGTCTCAATGCCAACGATGTCTACTATAAGGACTTCTTTGCGCCTCCGCCTCGAAAGTCGAATGGCGGTAAGCCCAAAAAGTCTGTCAAGTTCCAGCCCGAGCAGCCAAACGATGCCGACGTTGAGAGAGCCATGGCCGATGTTCGCAGAGATCTCTTTGACGACGAGTCAGAACAGGAAGACTCGGACGATGCTCTCTCCGATGTTTCTGCTGGAGATCCCAAGTCAAGACGCTCAGCTCACGAGCGGAGACAAGCCAAGCTTGCTGAAGAGATCCGCAAGCTTGAGGCTGCATCCGTTGCCAAGCGTGAGTGGACTCTCTCTGGTGAAGCTGCTGCAGTTGACCGCCCTGTAAACTCTTTACTGGAGCAGGATCTCGATTTCGAGCATGTTGGCAAGCCCGTGCCTGTCATCACTCCTGAGGTCAGTGAAAGCATTGAGGATCTCATCAAGCGTCGTATTCTCGCTCAAGAGTTCGACGAGGTTATTCGCCGACGTCCTGATACCGAGGGTGCAGCCGCAGGTACTCGTCGTGGTCTTGTCGAACTCGATGATACCAAGGCTACAAAGGGTCTGGCCGAGATCTACGAGGAAGAGCACGTCAAGAATACAAACCCAGACACTTATGTCAGCCAATCAGACGAGAAGCTTCAGCGCGAGGAGAAGGAAGTTGAGGCTATGTGGAAGGACGTCAGCGCTCGTCTGGACGCCCTCAGCTCATGGCACTACAAGCCCAAGCCCACAGCACCCTCACTATCCGTAGTCGCGGATGTTGCCACCGTCGCAATGGAGGATGCCCAGCCCACAACAGCCCAGGGCGTCACCGGCGAGAGCAGTCGCATGGCTCCTCAGGAAGTTTACAAGGCTGGAGCCACAGACAACGCAGCCAACGGCGAGGTCGTCACCAAGGCCGGTCTTCCTGTCGCCCGCCAGGAGATGTCCCGCGAGGACAAGGCCCGCCGGCGCCGTCGCGAGAAAGAGCGCGTGCGCAAGGCTGGAGGTGTCGACGGCGAGAAGGTTGTCAGCAAGAGAGCCAAGATGCAGCGCGACACCATCGCCGAGCTCAAGAAGGGAGGCGTCAAGGTCATCAACCGCAAGGGAGAAATCACCGACGTGGATGGCAAGAAGGCAAAGACTGCCAAGGTTGCTTCGAGCGGCAATTTCAAGTTGTAGTAGATGGTCAAGGGGCATTATTCCTTTTTGCAGTTTGGTTCGGGGTTTCAAAAGTAACGATGGGGTGTTTGCATGGCTTGCGAGCGATTCTTAATAAGAACGCATTATCATGTTTGTTGCATAGATTTCATATGTCCATACTGGATTCCTGTTTGAGTGACTTGGTTAATGCCTAAAAGATGAAGGTAGTGGTTCTGGTCTTCACTCATGAGTTATGCTCACACCTTTCCTGTTAAATCCGTACATTATGCCGAGAATCCCGCGTAATTAATCGTACATCAAAGAGCTGTAGTTTTGCATTTTGCCATATACTCAGAGTAACATTTGGCTGCTTCAAAATCCCATCCTTTTCGTTCCTTTCCTTCCGTCGCAATATGACAATGCCCTGAACTCCATCCTGTGTTATTTTTCCCGCTGAAACAATAGCCAACTAGTACCATTGACCTCGACCCTAAGCTTCCACCTTGGCCTTCTTGGTCTCGGTATCTTCAGCAGGGTCTTCTGCCTTTCGCTTGCCGTTAGTCTCCGCTTCAGGCACGCGTGCAGCTTCAGGTTCCTCGGCAGATTCGTCTTTGTTCTTCTTGCGGACAAGTCCACTAAGATCAGTTGCTGTCTTTTTAGCCTCATCAACACGGGCCTTGGTCTCGGCAGCAGACTCGCCAAGGGCAGCTCCAAGAATGCCACCGATGGGTCCAGCATCAGCACCCAGAATGTCCTTGGCGTCAATGGGGTCATTGCGCAGTTCGACGAGCTAGGCAGTCAGTAAACGAGATCAAAAACGTCCCAAAAGGACCAGGAGGCACAAAGACTCACTCGCTGCTCCATGTCCCCAATGACTTCCTTCATCTCCTGGATGGATTTGCGCGCTAGCTCGTTATCCTCGGGGGAGGCCATAGTGGCCAGCTCAACTTCCTTATTCTGAAGCTTGAGCTTTGAGCTCTTGATGGCGAGCTCCATTTCCTTGACGGCTTCATCTCGCAGACCTTGGTCCATCTCCTCTCGCTTGGAATTTGCGCCATCGTCACCGGCAGTTGTCACAGAAGCAAATTCCAGCGCCAGCGAAAGCTTGAAGTGGGCTTCAGCGATGATCTCCGACTCCTCAGGGTACAGCTCCAGCTTATATTTGAGCGAGGTTCTGCCGTCTTCAATGGCATTGGGGTATCTGTATGAATGTTGTGGTTAGGACAAAGCTGAAAAACCGTAGGGGCTTGCGCGTACCGTTCATTCTCGAGAGAAATCTCAGCGAGGGCATCGTGAGTGTCTGCAAGACGCTCCTTCACGTGCCGGACGGTAGGCGAATCGCCCTCTGCAGCCTCCTTGCCTTTGCCGCTGGTTTCGGATTCCTCCTGTTCGAGAAGCTCGAGTTTCTTCATGAAGCAGACTCGGGCAAGGTCGAGGATCTCAAAAGCAGTGGCCAGGTCATCATCTTCTTCCCCTTCTTCATCTTCGCCCTCGGCCTGGTACAAGTCAGTATCTGCTACTAAAATTATGGTTCAGGGAAGCTCCATACCTCTTCCTCGTCCGACTCATCAAAGTTCTCGTCACCAGTAAACTGGAACAGGGGCTTCTTATCTCCCTTCATGTCCTCGGTCTTCTTCTCTCCCTCTTTCTGCTCGGCAACAATCCCGACACCTTCTTGCGTCACCTTCTGTGCCTCAGTCTGCGCAGGCTTCTTGGACTTGCTCTCTGCGCTCTTCTTCTTCTCGGAAGCAGCAGGACCTCCTAGGACATCACTCTTGCTTTGGCCAACTCTGAACAAGCTGCGACCATAGTGGAAAAGGATCTCGGCATTATCAGGTGACGTCTCGCCGTTGACTTCGGCTTGAAGAACACTGGCACGTGAGAAGACCTCGGCGGCCTCCTCGTAGTTCTTGTGGGCATACAGGGCAGATCCCTTTGCTGACAAGTCGGCAATGGTAACCTTCTTAGAGTTGGGATCTTGATCGTTCGCGATGAGGTAGTCGGTGTTGGGGGTGCCAACGCTGGGGGTGCCGATGAGGGGGGTGATGGTAGTGGACTCTGCTTGGTCGGCAGCTTTCTGGGCATCAGAGGGACCGAGAGTATCAACGGATGGGGTCGCAGTCTCTTCGGCTGGCCTCTCCTCAGTCGGTTTCTCAGAGGAAACTTGGGGCTCTTCGATGGCCTTGGCCGTCTCGTCCACGACAGGCGCAGTCTGCTCTGTAGCTTCAGACATTGCGGATCAGGTCTGAATGCGTGTCAAATGAGAAGATAAAGTCAATTGGGTTAAGGAAAGAATAGCGAAGGCAACTTCGAAACTTGACAGATGGCTAATGAAATTTGTGGTTGTTGGGAGATGAAATGATTGAAAGTTGGTATCTCAGGTGGAGGTTTGCGACAGTCCAAAAAAGAGACGACCCAGCAACGGTAAAGGCGACCAGGTGATGGGCGCAATGGATTATGGAAGGTATGACGCGCCATCGTGCTGAGGGATGGGTTTTGGCGCGTTTGATTGGCTGACTATGGCGTTGGTGGGGGCCTGGGAAACTTGGAGCTCCTGTTGTTATGAGCTGAGCTGAGCTGAGCTGAGCTCTATCGAAATTCCATCAACTGTTCTTAGTGAGAGATTATTAATGGATGGATAGGATACTCAATTCTATGCTCAAACATGAGTGACTGAAGGCCTATGCCCCATCATTTGTTCCTTTGGACTTTGGGGCTCAGACATACAAAGGCTAAGCCTTGGGAGAACTTCAAGCCTTGAGGCTATCACATGTTTGCCCTTCGCCTAGCATGAGTGCTCCTGTGATAGATCCTACCCTGCAGATAATCATATGAAATGCATTGACGTAGGTACTAGTTATATTCACGGACAATCGCTTGCTAATGTGACTATGCTAATGGACTGTGATGATGTATAGCCTGTGCGTTTTCTATGAAGTCGACTGAATGTTTACATATCTGGCGCTGTCTCTGATGGTTCTTTATGTGACATGGACGTTCAAATCATCAACACACAAACCCAAAACCACATTGATGAGCTGTGTGTATGGCGACCAGCAGTGCCCAAACCGGCAAGGGACTCCCCGAATTATCCGCCATAAGAATTTCCATGACATCCACGGGGCTATCAATAAAACATTCAGCCGCTGCGATGCAATCCATCCTTCCAGAATTTACGACCAGCATTTTGTTATAGCAGAACATCATTTCATGAGACTGGTCCTACCCATGTTGTTTGGCTCAACAAATCCCCAAATAATTTACCCGTCTTACTCCGCCATTTTACAGTTGGTCAGCTCTGAGAACTCAACCCCGCGTAAAAACGAGAGTTCACTAATCGACCCGACTTGGCACGCGTTGCATCGTGGTATCTTGGCGCGAGCTGAACGCCAGGTCATGTGCCTTAGTCTCAGCCAAGGGGGTAACTATTGGCTCCAAGACAAGCCATGATCAGGCAACAACAGCCTCTGACGGAATTTCGTTAATTGATCGAAATAGCTGGGAACAAAGTAAGAAAATTGTCAAGAATGGAGGTAGCCAGGAGCCCGAGGTATATATTTGAGTGCTGCGGCAATTGCTCCTTGAAAAGAAGACCATTCAACTTATACCAGAGCCATATATCAATCGCAATTCAAAAAACAGTCACCCACAATGTGTGAAGAAAACCTCGCCCAGGTAGTATCGACGTGACCATACAACATGCCAAGCTAACCTCAATCAAGGAAGCACTCGGCCAAATTTGCTGGCTCGAGGTTCCAGTGCGTGATGTTCCTCGGGCCAAAGCCTTCTACATGGAACTCTTTGGCTGGGAGTTTGTACCAGAGCCTCAGAAGGCCGTCGGCGACTGCGTCAAGAGTATGCACTTCTTCAACAAGGGTAAGACCCTCCACGGGGCATTTCTGGAACATGACGAGGAATATCATGTCATCAACAACAATCCCGACAAACCAGGTGCTCTGCCCGTCCTGCCAACTCTATGCGTACTGGATTGCGAAGAGACCCTGGCCAAGGCAAATGCGATTGGTGGTAAGACTGCCGTGTAAGTGCGCCCGCTCCATCACGAGGTGGAAAGCTTGAAGCGAGTTGAGCATCCATATTAACCGTCGCCAAGTCCAAAGACGGCCATTGGAGGAGGGATGGGGTATTTTGCTCGGGTGATTGATACCGAAGGTAACATGATCGGTCTCTGGTCTCAGAAATGACAAGTGAGCGTGGGAAGATAAGGTTGACATTTGTCACTCAGTACCTACCTAGGTAGCTTATCTCAGCCAAGATATGATGCCATACTACTCAAGCTGCTTCTGATAATGTATGTAATTCTCAAAATTTACCCCAAATCCATGATCGCGATTCAGAATATTATCCAAAATATCCGAACGGTGGAAAATATTAGAGAAAAACGTAAACTCGCCCGGCAAAACTTGTGCTGACCAACCCGCTGTTAGACAAAGCTTGACGCCAAGCAGAGCCAAGTCTTGTTTGTCACTGCTATATGAATTATTGGACGGAACCAACTGACATGAGCTCGCATGAGTCGTATCAGACGCCAATTAACAAGCTTGGTCGTGAAAAAATTGACATGCAGAGAACTTAAGAAGCGAGCTCTGGAGCCTGTGGTGATTCCTCGCCAAGATGTGTAGAATTTGGCCCTGTCTCATTCGTGGACTAACTGGCTCGATAAGCCGTTTGTAAGGGACCATGCTTCAGCCTGGGCCGATTATATGGGGTTGGAGACGTCAGGAATTTGACGAAACACGACGGGGGTAAGGATTTCACGTCAAGTAATGTATCTGTAACAGACGCGCCCCCGGAAACTTAGAGTTCCGATACTGAGATCGTTATAGCTGGAGAAGAAAGTCTTATGTATCAGAGTCTGAGTATCGAACCAATGTTTTGTCACAGAACAGCCGAGAAACATATACGATACGACGCTGAAATACCGTTCAACGGCATATCAAGATTGACTTTTTAAAGGCGACCTAGTGGCTGTTGGCGATATGTACTATAGACGGAAAACCGCTTCTGCGCATATCCGGCACATTGACCAGATTGGGAAGAATCTATCTACTTGGAGCATGTCCAAGCGACATTTGGGAAATACGACCGCAGAATGAACTACAGACAGCCAACTCCCGTGACGACGACGTAGTATTAAGTCCTGCGGAGATTGCTTATGAGAAGAATACGTAACGTCCTTCGAGCCTCTGTAACTTTTCCGTTCGTGTTCCGTCCCGTGAAGCTTTGCCGCGACTTAGACGAGAGACATGGGATCTCCACTGAACAAGATAGCCGTTACCCACTGAAGACTAACGCAGCGTAGCACCGGAGAGAACGGCGAGACGATATCCGTCCATCTGATGCGTACTTGTCCAATGATTACCACCGAAACATATTCTGTAGCGAAACGAAGATCCCGTGTAGTAAGATAATATCACGCCAGTGTTAAGAAACAAAGTGGGCGGTGCTGGGATTGGATATTAGATTAATGCTCGTCCTGAGGCCATACATATGTAGCGACAATATGTAGGCATGGGCATAACTAGTCATAGGCCCCTGAGATAATAAACGTTGCGCCGAGTGCAACCTGTCCATTTGGCTTTGGTCGATGGATGGCATTATCATGCTGATGGTATCGCATGGGGCTTTGAAACATAGAACAAGAGCCAGGGCAAGGAGTGAAGTGGGAGCCATTCGAAACAAACGCGGACCGACACCTTAACCAGAGGAATATGCGGAGACTTGCCACATCTAATTGGAGGATAATTCCAGTCCAGAAAACTCCATCAATCAGAGGCTATGGAGAATTATAAGTCCAAAAGCTTCGACCCTCGGGGACAGGTCCCCACCCCCATTGAACTACATCTCTTTGTGGCGCTTTTTCTTATTCCTTTGAGGAATTTTGCTGTAAAGTATCAAAGTATCGTCAGAAAAGACGAGATGCCGTTCATGGACCTGGAACCCCCAAATAATCCGTCCACTGCAAATGCATTTTCTCTCTCTAGTGTTGGTCCCCGTGGGCCAAGGGTCGGCCGCTAGTGAGGTCAGAATTCCATGGCATATCATGCTGCTATATTGCATGGCACCAGGAAGATTGCGAGTGACGATCTGGTAAGGGAAGAGTTTCTAGTTATGGTTTGATCGGGAAATAGATGTGTTGACCGAAACAGCTAATTACGTTGGGTCAACCCCAAATCCAACCCCCACGACGGATATATTGGAACCATAGTTGATCATCCTGGCATTAGTTACGATGAGCATACGGATAATATCATAACATATAGCATTATTATGAGAAACAATCTCAGAGTGTCCTCTCCATACCATCCATCCATAGCGATATCGCAGATGACATGACTACCTGTAGTACCTACCCAATAGATAAGATATATGCATTATGCAGCCTCAGATAGACTTTCTACTCCATGTCCCAACACAACGGTTGACAAGCTCAAGACGGGCGTCTCCTCGGTCGCCTGGTGGTGGAAAATATCGCCTCGCCCACGCCGCTTGACTTGATTGTCTCCCTTCCACCAACGATAACGGTCTAATCCTGGTTCATAACCAGTCTTCGGCACCGACGCCTTTCTTCAGTATCCATTGCTCATCTCCATCCCGTCTTCTCTGTCTCCATCTTCCCAAGCCTCCTTCGCTTCGTCTCCAGTTCTCTGAAGGTATCCACTGAGGACAATCCACTGCCCTTGTCCGTCAGCTCCATCAGGTATCGTCAGGGATCCAATCCCGCCTATGTACGTCCCTTGTTTCGCTTCGACCATCTGAGTCGGCTCAAACACCATCCCATCGGTCAAATATTCATCGCTTGGCACTTGTTAGCGACTTTGCATACATACTCTGGGTCTTGGCCTGGTCTTAGTCTTTGCATCACTTCCCTCATCAACCTCCATCCGTCCCATCATGCTATTACTGCCTTGCCTGCACTGCGCCTTATAGCCCCAGGACATATAATTCTTGCTCTGATTAGTCGCCTTCATTCATAGGTGAGCGAGTACCCCCCCCCAGAAAACTCAAAACAGTCCTACCATCCTTTCTACCTTCCTCTTTCTCTTCTCTCATCAAACCTCAAACTTTACCCCATACTCGGGAAATCATCCCCACAACAAAGGGTCCGCACTCACTTCTTTACCCTCTACAACTACCATTGTCGACCATCATAGAGATCCAACTTGTTGCGACTCAATTCTAATAATCCATATAGAATTCCCTGCTACTTTCTCTGAACAGACCTGGAATTGGAGCTACAACGGCAACTCAAAGCACGAACCGCCGCCATTCTACCATTTAATACCAAAATCCTCATCGCGACAACGTCGAACGTTGCGCCGTATACGAGAAACCCACCGAGAATCGATAACGAACTTGACCAAGTCCCGAAAATCAATCATCGAGCCTCCTATCAAGAGAAACATCTTCCAGCGCATTCAAGGCGCCTGCTTGGGACGGCAGTGCATTCGGTGTAGACAAGGACACTGCGAATAGCTTCAGGGCAAAGCTGTAATAACGACGGAGCTCGAGGTGGAACGTTTCTGCCGCACCGAAAAAAGAAACCATACAAAATGGCCGCCGTTCAATCGATATTAGCGGAAACCCTTCCCGGACCGACGCCCTCAATTGCCTTGAATGGCGCCACCGAACCAACCACTATGCACATCGACCGGCCGAGTTCGAGTCCAGTAATGGTCAACGAGAGCACGTTCGGAAGCACACCAGCAAAGGGAGACTCTAGAATCGTCGTCATTGTGTATGGACCAGGCCAAGAACACATCGTCTCGGTCTTCGCAGAGGTGCTGGGTACGCCATGCAGAACACGGAATGGGTTCGAGGAGGTTTCGTCTGAGGATTCTGGTTTCGTTGTAGGAGTCGCAGCAAACGAAGCGAAAGGAGACGTTGCTGCGCGCAATCGTAATCTCGTTGTTGCAATAAATACTCACTGTGTGAATCTAGGGATGCCTCCCGACACCCAACTTTCCACCCATTGCGACTACGAATTCCTCTATACCGAATCCCCGTTCTTCCGTCGCGACCTGGCTAGATTTATCTCATTTACTTTGGGTCAGATCAACTACCACGAAGCTCTCATGGCAAAGCCAAGAACCTATTTCATCTCCACCACCTTCCCGGATGTCCACGCCGCTCTGCCTAATATCGATATCCTAACTGTTGGCGCTGATGCGGTTGAGATCAGAGTTGATTTACTTAGAGAACCCCTTGGCGATGGTAGCTATTCGGAAGTTCCCAGTCTCAGCTATGTTGGAGAACAGGTCATGCTCCTCCGCCAGCGGACAGAGCTTCCCATTATCTTCACGACACGGTGTGTAAGAGAGAATGGAAGGTTCCCCATGGACAAACCCGAACTGTACTACGAATACCTCTACCGCGCGATTCAATGGGGTGTAGAATACATCGACGTAGAACTTTGGCTTCCAGAAGAGATCCGCAAGAAGCTCCATGAGCAGCGGGGAAACTCGCGCATCATGTCGGCGTTCCACGACTTTTCAGGCAATTTCAGATGGCCGTCGGCGTATGCTCAGGAGGTATTCCAAAGATCTATACCCTACGCGGATATCATCAAAATGATTGCTATAATCAACGAACACAACGAGAACTTTGAGCTAGAGTATTTCCGTTCCAAGATGCGTGCCGAGTACCCCAATGCGCCACCATTCTCCGCCGTCAACATGGGCGAAGTCGGCCAGTTCTCAAGGACTCTGAACCCTGTCTTCACACCTATTACCCACCCACTTCTTCCTCTCATCGCTGCTCCCGGGCAATTGAGCGCTGCCGAGATCAATGCTGCTTTATCACTTCTGGGTCAGCTTCCAAGAAAGCGCATCTATGGCATCAACAGCTCGTCGTCTCGAAACGCCACGCCGCAGGCTCCCTTCTATGAAAAGTGTATAAACGAACTGGGTCTTCCGCATCAATTTGCAGTTGTGGAGAGACATCCAAACAACCCAAGGAGTTTAGAGACATGGTGCAATCAGAAACATTTCGGAGGCGCCTATCTCAACCCGGGTCTACCACATAATGCATTGACAAAGATTAGCCCATTCTTTGCTGGGTTGAACGGTGGCAATGGGCCAATCTTAACGGAGGCGGCTCGCGTTATTGGAGTTGTAGACACCATCGTGGTCCAGTCAGGTACCTCGTCCAGATCGTCATCTCCGGGCTCAATGCCATCAAGTCCACGACAACGGCAGAGTGACTCGGTTGATCTCGGCAGTCAGTCTGGTCTAGGCTCGTCGACCTCCCTTGTATTCGACAATGCTGGATGGAAGGGTATTCTCAGCACGCTTACAAGAGACCTGGCGCCATCTGCGTACTTCGGCCGCTCGGCTGTTGTCATGGCATCTTCTTCAGATGATGCAGCTCCTGTCTTCTTTGCCATGAGAGCTCTCAAGATCTCCAAGATCTATACTGTTGGCTTCCGTACACCTAGCAATCTTGCTCGAAATGCGCCTCCCATCGAACCGTTTATCAGCCTCGAAAGTCTGCAACGTGCCCGCTCGGTAGAAGACGACAGTGCGCCTTTTGTCATCGTGTCAGCTCTTGGTTCGGAAAAGAGTCATCTGGTTGGTATGTTGTTACGAGCCTTTGGAGGAGTCGGACCCAAGGGAACAACCAACACGAAGAAGGTGTTTCTTGACCTGGCAGACGGAGCTGTCAGGAAGAGTTCTGACCCAGGGCTCATCGCTGAGAGGAACGGATTTGCTGCCTATGGAGCGGACGATGTCGCAGCATTTACAACGGTCGAAAGCCTGAGGTTACTCGTGGGACAAAATGTGCCCTATAGCTTCGTTAGACTGGCAAGCGGAAGTCATCGCTACGGCGTTTGAAAGGAGTGGCGCAAGATTTGCGAAAAAGATCACGTCAATCACCGACGACAGGCAGCCCGCCAGTTCGCCAGAAAGGAGAACAGTGACGATACCTGCTTGGCTCATCTGCTATCGGGGTCAATCGACTCTGGGGCATTGGCGACAGAATAGGATGGATGTCCGAAGCGCCCCAGGCTAGGCGCTTGAAGCCAAAAGATATCCACGAGGCTTCCGCTACAAAAGGCCAAGCCGGGTAACAAACAAGGAACTGTCCCCGTTATATGCGCGCCAAAGGTTCCTGACGCCAAGCGCCGACTGTCATCGAGACCGTCTGGGAACTCTCTTTTGACTGTCTGCCAGCGAAGAGAGTCTTGGCCACATTAGACTTATCGCGGTCTGGCTTCCGGTCATAGGGGTGTTCGAGATGAGCCGCTCTAGGCGGCTGTCGTGGGTGAGAGAAAGTCGCAGAGTTGCATCTTGGACGGATGCCGATCTGGTGTGCAGACGACCCCTGCTAAACACGTACAGGGGGCCCCTATAGAGTGGGCTCTTATTGCAACGGCGGCGGCGTGAACCGTCACCACCAATTCTAGGTCCGCCGACCTCCACAGATATGAGCGCGGAGGTTCAACTTTTTTCGTTATGAACCTTCCCGATCTGTTACATATTTTTTAACTATGGGCTATAACCATCTAAGTATAGACCTGCCCATGCAAGATTGACTACGATATGAGGATACAAGATGTATACGAGAACCAGTGGGTTGGAAATCACCTATATGTCAGTCAAATATTACATAGACGCTTCTGGCAAATATCACCGAAGCCCAAGATGATGACGAGATTTGAAAACACTTTGCTCCACTATTTGGTGTTATTTTCTTTTTGTGTACTCATTCAAAGTTTTGGAAAGTCTGAGGATCCTCGTCACCCTGCTGACCATCTCCTTGGCAGGTTGTGACCATCTGAGAACGAGGCCATTATCTGGTTCGATTAAGACTCGCTGATGTTTTGCATACGGACCACCATCGTTTCTCATAAACTTTTAGCTGCAAGACTTGTCCTGTAGCCCCGCAAGGTTTCCGGGAGCCCTTGCCAAATGCCTCATCTGTCATTTGCAGGCATCTGCCCAGGCTTCGAGTGAGACGGGTTTAGACGCTGTGTGAGATTCAGGGCGCTTGGTTGGGGTTGCTTTACCCTGGTCCATGTCGGTGGCTATTTGCCTCATTGCGAGTGTCGGTATCTGTATCTGTATCTGTATCTATACCAGAAGGTCCATAGAATTTTCTATGTTTGGTTCTATTCAAGATATTGGCGGTAAAGGCCCAGTTAAAGAGGGAGAGAGAGAGAAAGATCATGCTGTAGCCGAGTTTAGGATTGCCCATATGAGACAAGGCATGGTGAGATAAGAGGAGCCATCCTGGGCTCATTATATCGTCTCATACTCGAGATAAGGAGGAAGTTTCTTGATGAACGGAGTTCAGATAATACGCACATTTTATCCGGCAGTTCTATTCTGTATGAACCTTGGCTTGATTTTCCTTGATGAATGGAAACCAATACGTCACAAGTGTTAATACCGACCGGCAAGCGCATAATCTGTAGGACGTATATTGTTGGATGAACACCTGAACAAAACAAGTAAGAAGTCAAGAGCCGCCCCGTTGCGGGGAGACGGATCTTGTGTCCTTTGATGAACTATCTGGGACACGTATACATTAAATCGGAGAAGACTTTGGCATGATCCTTTTCCTAAGGCAAGAAATAGGGGGCGTGAACAAAGGTGAAAGGGATGTTGTATGTACTGTGTGTATATCTATGCATACTGGAGACGAGACGAGATGAGATGAGATGAACGAAACAACACCATGTTGTTCTCCCTAAGGCCCAGTAAGTTCAGATGATGAGAGGACCTTTGCAGATGCCCTGACAAGGTAAAAACAAGTACGTAGCGTCACTTCACGCGTGGCCAGCACTGGTTTGTTTGCCACAGACAGCCTGACCCCTGGTTTGAGCCAAGCTGCAGCCATCTTTGAATATGGAAACATGCTAACGCTGCAGTGAGAGGCATCTAGACTGCAAACCCACACACATGGGGCTTGCAGAGAGACAAACCCCGCCATGAGGCTCGCGACACGCCTCGATAGCAAATCAAGATTGAAGTGTATCAGATTGAGTCTAGTTAGGCTTCGAGGCCCGTCTTCCCAGATGATCTGAACGGAAACCGGTGACTGGATTAACAATGTAAGTCATGATCACATCAAGGCCATTCCAGGGGCGGGTGGGGATGTGATAGAGATGATGCAGTGCATACAAGTATGTATGGAATGACAATCTCAAGCGCCCATGAATAAAATGCCTCTGATGAACATGGCCGTAGCTTCTGATTCCCTGGCGAGCGATACGTTGGTATATTCCCTTTGCACCTTTATAAAAATCTGGCGACAAATCACCACGACCAAGGCTCAAGCCATTCAGAGCCAGCAACAAGTCCTAGAAATCTTGTGATAGTTAGTCTTCCACAACATGGAATTGATTGATTGATACACATACAAAATGGTTAGCTGATCTTAGCTCGAGTACTTAGTCGTGTATGGACATCATGTTAACGAGTGAGCGAGTATACCTCGAATGCTATGGTAGCAGACTCACTGATACGTGTGGAGGTCCGATGCCTGACGACGGCTGCCTGTATCGCCTATTCAACATGATACGCTATTCTCTGGAGTTCGAGTTGTAAGAACACAACGATTACAGTTCTAACCGCCATGCTCAATAATCCTGACAACGGCAGCTGAATTCTGAATCCAAGCGAACTGGACAACCTCCACCTCTAGGTGGAGAATGAAACCACTGAGAGTTTGCATCCTATCTGTTTGTCCTGGACCTAGCTGTCATTGAGCGCGCGGAATTGGGCAAGAAGTGCAAGTGCTGATCATGAGCTAGAGCCTAAGAGCTGCAGTGTCGAGACAACTACTGAGCAGCTGAGAGCGCCCAAGCCGACTTCGCAGAATATAGGGTGAATATAAAATGCACTGATCAGTTGTACTCCACAACTATTCGCTGTATCCAAGCTCAATATTGTGACCCATCTCATGTTGCCGATAGCAGCGTAGTCTTGTGAGCCAAGATCTTGGACAGCTTTTGAATGAGTTGCCGCAACGCACATGTAGGTCCCAAGAACGATGTTGATTACAGACGTTTATTATTGACTGGAGATAATTTGGTGCCTTGTAACAGGTATGTGGATATGGATATAGCCTTTCGTGATATGCAAGTGCTCCTGGCTGTTCGGCGCTCTCTGCGTTGCCCACTCTCACCTCTATTCCGGCAGAAGACACTGCACTAGTGCAGAGTCCATAGTTGAGGATGTAGCTGTCCAGATACCCACAGGAGGGAGGTTCACCGAGTTTGGCAGAGTATATGTTTTCGTGTAAGGCCTAGCAGAAACCCAGCAATCCACCAAGAAGTGGTAAAGTTCACGTCATTTGTTTGTGAAAGTGAAGACGATGATCTCAAACAAGCCACATCCAAATACGGGACTGGTTTCATATTTAGGTGAGCCACTCAGGCTGGCTATTCGTATGCTAATTAGCTCAGCAAGGACAAGTTCGAAAGGCTTAGGACTTGGGAGTGTGAGAATGGTTCGATACTTAGCCAATCCACTCCGTATACCGGGTACGAATCGAGCACCTGGGGTAAAGTGGATGTACCCGGTAGAGACAGGAAAGGACAGGGAGGACCGGCATTGATAGGCTTGCACACTGCCCTTCTAGAAAACCACCGTGCCAAGCTCTGGTCTGACAGCCGTGGAGACTTCGCAAGCTGGGAACCTGTTGGGTTTAGCCTATTTATCAAGCTTCAATGCGCTCGGCATTGACTATACCACACTTTCAAGCACTGGCCAGTCTTTAGTGTGAACATTGATGATTACCACTGCGTCACAATAGCAGAGTTCGAGAGGTTTGGACAGGGTGCCGAGGCGAGGTCTGGTGCGGCAGAGGCAAAGCCACCTAAACGTGGATTGACAAGGATACTGAGAAACCCATGCACAAACCCAGGGTTTCAAGCGGCCTCAAGGTCCAAATCGGGGGACAGAGCCGACGTACCATGAGAAGTGCGAAAAGCACGCACCACTCACCGATACTAGCCAGGCCTGTCAGGCTGCCAGGATGTTAGCCTCATGCCTATGGCCTATGAAGCGGAAAGAAGAGACCACAACTAAGAAGTAGGAGGCAAGATCTAGTCCTCCCCAATCTTTCAGCCCTGATCAACAAGACATGGAGAATGATGAAGCGCCAGTTCTTTATATAAGCCTTGTGGCTGCAGAAGATGCTGGTGTATCCCCCACATATGCAGGTCCGATGCGCCCATGTCTTGTTTGCTTTTTCGAAGATATAGTTGTGAGCTCCTATAACAGGGCCAGTACAGTATCGATCCTAAATCATGCGACTTAACTTAGTTGATAGTCAGCCCTGCTGATCAGTTTCAAGGGTGCTCCGAGAATGAGAGAAAAAACCGAAGAGTTCAGCTAGATCGAAATGCTGGGAGGGTGTTGCCGATAGCTCCTTGCGGCTCCGTTGAACCTGCTGCGTGCCAGGGGACATCTCGGCCGGAGTGGAGTGTTGTTCGAGTGTTCACGTCATGTTGGGAGAATGAACATCCATCCTGTATAATCAGTGCCGTAGAGCCCCTGAGAGATAGGAATGATGACTGGGCGTTTATGGAAATGACCTTGATAAACAACAATAGCAGCCGCTGGATCCCACTAACTTGGGTAGAGCGTGGCGCTTAGGAAGTCTTATTAATTCTTATTGCTCCCGCTAGTCTCTCGGCCGACTCTTGAAAGCCTAAATCATGCAGCTCCGAACTGTGGACACTAGTTCTTATGGATAACTTCCGCTTGGTAATAATAGGTCGAGTCAGGAGCAACTACAAGGGGGACGAAAGAACTTCTCCGGAGATATCCACACGTCCCAGCGTTGCTGTTGCTATGCGCCGTGGCCAGGGGAGGAAGGAAGATCATTTTGGAGATTCGAAATGGCCGTGTGAGGATACGATGTATGCCGCCTGTCACTGAGGTGAGAGAGGAGGCCCAGAAGATGAAATAAGTCTGGACCAAGAGTATCAAGGTAGCAACCCGTACGGGAACGACGCACTGCGACTTAGGAGAGCCCGATATTGATAAGAATACCCAGGCTCCAGGCACCTAGCCAGGATCCTGTCCCTAATCGATGGAACCAACCAACAGCCATCGGTTAGAAGTTGGGATGATACATAACTGGGATGTCAACGAGCGGTCTGTAAGTTCTTCGCGGAAACGATAGAGAAGCCTGATGCTAATCTCAGCTGTTTGATAGTTTTTGTCATGTTTTCTACCAAGTTAGAGAAGCGAGGCCAAATCCGGTGAACCTCTTCTTGTCTGGGTTGTTTATGTGGAGCCTTCAAGCTTCAGTTGCGCCTTCGAAACACTGTATGCAGGTGCATGTATGCGATAAAACGTGACGCCATTGGATGGATGTCGTGCGATGGTTGCTCAGGACGTCGACCACGACAACAAAAGCTTCCATGTTTGTGACAGAAACTCCTAGATCCTCGCTCTAGAGTTTCAGGCTCACCAAAAAAGCACAAGCAGCTACTAACCTATCGCAACTGCCATGGTTGTCGTCCGTTCCATTCGGTCCCCGCCCGCCCCTAGTTTCCATTGTCAAGACAGGGTCCTTACAGCCCCAGTCAAGCCCCAAACAACGCTGTTCCCGCTATGCTTAAGCGAAGCGTCCGCTAATTCAGGCACCTTACGGGAGTCTCTAGGTAGTGCCTGATTTTACCTCCACTTCTGTTCATTCATCGCTGCCGCTGTCAGAGAAAGTCTGACAGACAGGAGCCATGTGTGACCGAAAGCACGCTGTGCAAATAGAAGGAAGCATGGACAGCGCCACCAAATGACAGGCAGGAGCCAAGAGCTTGGACCATCTTCACTTCTTTCTTGCTAGACAACTCACCAACCTAGCCCACATTAGAACACACCCGAAGCCTTCTGGATCCAACCCATATCGTATCGTAAGTCTCGCTTCTCGCCTTACTCGCCTCGTCTGAAAGGCTACTTTGAGCTCTAGGGCCAGATGCTGCGTGCACCTACACTTGACGGGCATCTGTGTACTTGCCCAGGTCCTGGACAGAATATAGACCCGTAGCTCTGGGTCGGTCCGGCATTGATAGACCTTGACCTCTGATCTTTGATCGTTGCCCCTGGTTAGCCTCAGCTTATCAATGAAGCCGACAAAAAGGAAGAAAACCCCGTCTTACCTCAAGAAGAACATCCTGGAGTGCCTTTGATTTAAATCAAGGATTTTACTGATGACTGTTAAGCCGGAGACTGGGACGTCCAAAGCTGCAGAACAGGAACTGTCAACTTGAAGCAGTTCCATATCGACTGGTACCTTGCTGCTCTGGCGGTTACAGAACCAAGTACATAGTCAAGCAAACCTTGGTATCGAAGGCTATCAGAAAGACGTTCATAATCGCTGTCGACCTGGTCCCTGCCACTTTCGCTAACATGAGCCCGAGTTTCTGGTCATGGAACTTGGGACCCGCATAGCATGGCCTGGTGTCCCCTGGCATAAATGAAGACGTACGTACGTATTGTATGTACTAGTCTAGTCCTTGCAACAGATGTCTAATCTGGTGTGAGGAGGAATCCGCTTTTCAGGACCATTTAGTGGGAGCAAGGCCGAGAGGACCTTTAGGAACGAGACCGAGTACGCACCCTCGATCAAGACACAAAGCCGTGCCTGTCTAGCATCTAAAAACAACAAAAGCCGGAGGAAGTAGACAGGATCGACAGATGCCTCGGGTAATGCTACAGTACTTAGAAAAGACGAGCGGCATCAGGGCATGCTCTTCCCCGGTTTGGTCATTTGGGGGCCCATACGTTACCATCATTTGGGGGTTTAGCCTGTCGGTTGGGAACTTGGGGGTTACTCTACAGCACTCTCTTCTTCATAGTCGCCATCCCCTCTGTGCGCTCCAATAACACAGCTGGTCCAGACGCCAGCATGATGTGCCGTCTGCCTTAAAAGAGATTATGCTGGTATTGGCTGCTCTGCAAGTTCGTGGGAGCCATGCCTGTCAGGCTTGAGTCAGCATTCAGAAACAGCATCCACAAGGGAACTCAAATCTTGAGCTCCGTTTCCCCACCATGATCCATCCCAACATCGACACCACCATCTCATCATTCATGCCCGCACCCCGGTCCTGTCACTAGCCACCTCCACATTGGCAACAACCAGAATGAGACCGGCGACTGGGGTTCGGCCGGGTCAGTCGTACAATTCTGGGCCTCCGAAGTCATTCTACTACCGGTCCTGTCCCATCTTCTAGACGCCTCTCCTTACTTACTTCTAGGCTCGATCTCCTCCTTCCAATTCCGTCCTTATTTCTGTTTATGTTACCCAGCCTCTTGGGAGCATATCAATCACCATCAAGCTGCACCATCATCATTATTGCCGTCGTTGTTGACCGTACACCCATACTGTCAACCAATACGGTATAACGAGCCACACCTCCTAGAGAGTGCTTGGATCTGGTATCACTTGGAATGATCGACTTCTGATAGCTCATCAACGACACTCCAATCATTCTTTTCTTGTCTTTCCCGCATCATTGTCTCTCATTTACTCAGGTATAAGTTCTCTGAGACAATACCAACAAACCGAATCACGACCTCAACCACCAGCAGATTTCACTCGTTACCACCGGCATAGTTATGACTACTTCCATATACGACGCCATGAACGTTCCTCACATACCCGGAGTCCACCCCGTGGCCATTCCCCGACCTCAAGTTGGCATTGAGCGCCTTCCAACTCGTCGCATGAGCAATGAGCCACGCGAATCAATGAACTGCAAGTCGTGCCGAAAGCGAAAGGTGAGACATTGCGATTTGTTTGCAAGAGCTATGATTCTTACTAGCATTACCCCAGATTAAATGCAACCGACTCCGACCTTCCTGCGAGGCTTGCCAGGTGTTCCAATGCCCTTGCATTTATGGTGAGTCGCCACTTCATCACACAATTTGTGTGTTGTCGTTTTGGATTTCTCAGCATCGCCGTGCCGGCCCCGACCCAGCAGCGCAGGCTAACTCAGCTGCAGACGCGGTCCCCAAAAAGCGTGGACCAAAGACAGACGTATTGGAAGCACTTTTGAAAAGAGTTGACGGGCTCGAGGCGAAGTTGAGAGAAAAGGGCGAAGACGATGTGTCGCTTGCAAGCTCAAATTTGCCAGGAGCTGGAAAGGGAGAAGCTTCTGAGAATGGTTCTCAAGTCACTGAAGTTGGCGAGTCGATAATCAAACGTGCCACAGTCGATGCTCGTGCATCTCCTGGCGATACGGCATCACTTTCTCCGCATACTCCAATAGCTCGGTTTGTGTTGTAGTCACTTTTCTACCCTGGCTTGATGACTGACTCGCTTTCTAGTAATCTGTCCCCCCCTCCAGCCCAAGCTGAGGTCTTGCTCGATACATATTTCGCCAGGTTTCATGGGAAACCATACTATATCGTCGATGAATCCTCTATTCGACAAAGACTTCAACTCAACCAGCTCCCTCGATTCCTCTCCTTTGCCATTTCAGCCGTAGCAGCGAGGTTTGTTCCCCCTCAATAGCACAGACCCCTATGCTGACCGTATTCAGACACACCACCGACCCTAGTGGGTATCAAGCGGCTGCCAACCTTAGTGAAGACCTTGCAGCACGGGCTAGACGAGAGATCAACACCGACGAGCCATCCATAGATGGATTGCAGGCGCTTCTGTTGTTGGTCAGTGCCTTCACTGCGACAGGAAAAGGAAAGAAGGCGTACATGCTTATGAGTAAGCAGTGACATTGCCCCAGATGCCAGCCAATGGTACTAACAAGACATAGCAAGTGCCACTGGTATGGCCATGGCGCTAGAGATACATAAGGAAACTGACGGGCAGGCTCGAATGACTCCAGTTGAACGCGAGATGCGACGCCGACTCTTTTGGACTTGTTACTTGCTTGACCGGTTTCAAGCAACCGGCTCGAAGCGACCCAGCCTAATTAGCGACAACACTATTATGCTGCGGCTTCCTTCTTGGTCGCCCAACTCATCCTCGCTACCCGTCGAAGGCGAGTTCTTCCAAACAGGCTCGAACCTCCAGTACTTCCAGGGCAGTGACAAGAAGCCCCAGGGAAGCATGGGCATGCTCATCGACATCACACGTGTTCTTGGAAACACAAATCGATATCTTGCCGCTGGTGGCGTCAAAGGCGACTCTCACTTTCCATGGCACACACTCTCCACAATATCCAAGATCCGTCAAGACCTAGATGTTTGGGCTTCTGGAACTGAAGACGTCTTTTCCAACCTTGGCACGCTTTTTGGACAGGCCGACTCGACTATCCTCCTGCTCAGCAAAGTTATCTACCACCTGATCCACTGTCTCATTTACCGACCGTTTCTCCCTATCGACCTTGCAGAACTTGCAGAGACAGGACAGCACCAATCCTGGCAGATTGAAGCCACTAACATGTGCTTCCTTCACGCCAACGCGATCATGGAGCTGATCCAACTTGGAAAGCAATCAGGAATTGTTGACTGGCCGGCATTTATTGGATATTGTGTCTGCACAGCAGGAACAGTTCACGTTCACGGAGCCCACTACAGTCAGCAAGGGAACCAAGGCGAGTTCAATGTCTTCAGCTCGGCAGCAGAGTTTCTGTCAAGAGAGATGCAGTTCCTGAGTGAGCTGCGGTATGCCTGGGCTACAATACAACACCAACGCGAGACACTTCAAGACATTAGCCACGCACATGGCGAGTTGGTGAAGGCTTTATCTCGCAGCTCAATGCGCTATACACCTGGGTTCCACAGCGAGGATTTCTTCGATCGGTATTCCAACATTGGAGGACCGGGTGGCCCGTCTTTCAGTTTCGATGCAGCCAATCTTCGCCTTGCAGATGTTGCAGTTGACATGGGTGCTGGACCAACAGCTGAGGACACCCTCCGAAACAACGATGGACTACAGCGACCGAGTCTCAAGCGCAAGAATACGGCTCCACCAGGACCTATCAACCGGAGACGACCTGACGTGAAGGTTATTTCGAGCCTCGCACCCTCTGCGTCGGGACTACCTACTCCAGGCACTGCTCGACGATCATTCTCGTATACGTCGGGAGGGATGCCGCATTCATCGCCTGGCCTCCTTGCAACACCAACCTCAATCCCGACCCATCACGAAAACCAGGAGATGTACACTATGCATGACCACATGGGTGGTGATGCATCCGCAAACAATGCTGCAGTCGCGGCGGCAGCGGCAGCAGGTTTCACCATGTCACCCACGTCGCATGCCGTTTCATCTCATAACATGCACCCAATGGGTGGCGCACCTTTCAGCCCACCTTACAGCTATGGCTCAGGGTCAAGCATTACAAATGCTGGACCAGGTATGATCAATGAAGCGAACGGAGGCTATGATGCTATGTTCGGAACAGTGCCCACCAACGCCTTTGGCAGCCCAGCGGCGTGGCACGGCGATGACAGCCATACCAAGATGCACCTCAATCAGATTCGACCGGCAGCGACGAGCCCTGGAGCGCGAAGCAACAATGGCAGTACTGGGAACAGGCCCAGGAGAGGAGAAAGGACCCATTCCTGGCTCTTCTTGAGCAAACTGGCCGAGAAATGAAAAATCGATCGCAGAAAGGGCATGGGAGGGCGAACCTTGACTTTTTTCCTCGGTAACTCAACCGTCAACGTCGTGAGGGCGAGCTGAGATAGGACAATATTTACTTTCTTTCTTGTATCTCTTCTTTTTCGTGACGATTGTTACTATTCATGTACATAGATAGGAGGAATAAGTCGCTGGGCGATGCGCGACGGACGCATAGCTCAGGAAGCTCAACGCGGCAATCGGAATTGGACTTTTGGGCGCAATGGAAACTTGCAGCATTTACAGGCGAACGGGATGGTTGAGTCAACAGATGTTTCATGAGGGCGGGATCCTCGACAGACAACGAACTGGTACGAAATACTTGAAGAAAAGCATTAGCCATTGTATATTAGAATAGCTTGGAAACATTGAACACGAACAGAGCAAAATGAAATAAAAGATTGTAAACTAGTGAATCTGGGGTCTATTAATTGTTGAGTGATTATTTCCACTACGAGTCAGTGCAAGCAGTGAACTAACAGTGTAACGAGTTAGAGGCTCGTGGTTGTCATTGAAGATTCGGTAGAATAAGCTGGCCCTGTAAACTCTAAGGAAACTTTTCAGGGTTGGGATTGGAGCGCATGGTTATTTGAGTGATCATCTGCCCAATTGCCATACCCGGTACGTACCTTGGTATGTGAGAAGGATGGAAGAAAGAACGAAAGAAAGACATGACAATGGTAACCTAGGTACCTACCTACCTTAAGGTGGTAGTGCTAGCATCTCGTGTGGTAGTAGAGATGGCTACGTACCTTAGATCGGGTTGCTCTGACAAGTGTGAACTCTGAAAGAAGCTTCCTTACTAGTGCCGACGGGCAAGATCTCTCTAACGGTGTTGCATTGCCAGGATCTGGGATCAACTGATTGACGTCCAATGGAAGTGGAGCTGGGACTTGAGACGATTGATTTCTAGGGAGCCTGGGACGTGTGAATGCTTCATGTGGCGGGTGGGATACGATTAAGCTTAGCGATTGGCTCGACCAACGGGCACCGGCCCGCAGAGCCACAAACCATGGGTTCGTCCCAAACGGGACCTGATAGCGAGATGAAGCAGGGGTCTAGCATGCAGGACAGTGCACTAAAGGTGTAGTCGGGTGCATAGCATAGCATAAGGTAGTGTCGGCCAACTAATCACACTATGCAAACTCCTTATGCACCACTAAATGCTGTACGGTGACAGACAGTTCGCATAATATCTATGGAGATTGCGGGATGTGCCGTCCCGGGAGAGGAATTTTCTTTTTAAATTTCTTGCTAGTGTGCAAAGCACTTGTTATAAGCGTAGGCCAAGCATAAAAGTATCATGACCACTCGTGAAACTCTCATGTTTGATCCCTCATGATAACTAACATACGCACGGTGGCGATCGTCACCAAAAGAAGTTGTAGCTCTGGCACTGGACTGTTTTACTAGCTCGAGTCACCGTTTCTCTATATGTACGGTTTCTCCCTACTGCAAAGACACTTTCTTGCCCAATGCTAAACTGTAAACAATGTTTGGAGCACTGTCAGTTGAACCTGTAACATGTAGAGTTTATACGTGTGCTTTCTATAAACAAACGCCTTGTCTGTCATGGCGTCATGAACTGACATACGTAAAACCTCTTGAAACATCCCCTAAAGTATCCAAAAATACTTCAAACTCTAAACAAACAGACATCACAACGTCAACCTCTGTCTTGATAATTCAACGCCTTCGCCTCACGCTTCACCGACACCCTCGTTCTCAGCTACAACAGCCCTTGCTGCTTCTTCATCTGGCTGCTCATCTTCCCGCTTATCGTCAGGTGCTTTCTTTCCTGTCAGAGCTTGAAACAAAACGACCACGACACCCAGCGTGGCCATGGCCTGCCAGACGCCTCTCGTAGCGCCAGCATAGCCTTCTATCGCAATGTTTTGCTCTACCGGACTCAAGTCACCGCCGTGCACCAACCCTGGCGTGTTAATCAAGCTAGACACCAGTCTCTGTCGAGCATGACTCAGATGCTCACCACCGTCCAGCTGGAGGAATCCTGACACAAGATTACCCCTCAGTAAGCGGTAGAAGATACCGCCGGCCACCGCAGTGCCGAAACTTGAACCCGAGCCTCGGAACGTACCCAGTAGACTGGTGGCGATGTATCGGGTATCATCATGGCTGAGGTGCAGAATATGCGCAAGGGTGTAGTTGACTCCTCCACCCGTCGCAAGGCCGTTGATCAGAACGACTACGACGAAGAGAGCAAGAGGAAGACTCGTGGTACTAATAAGTGATAGTACATAGGTGCTCGCAGTGAAGATGGCAAGGGCTGAAATGGACGGGAGCCAAAAAGCACCGTCTCGGCGCACATGAAGCCAGCCGACGAGGATACCACCCAGACCAAATCCTATGTTTGTAGGAATGAGGATGGAGCCTGCAGCTGCTGGAGAAGAGCCTCGAACTGCAAGCATGAATATAGGCGCGTAGAACAAAACGCTCCAACGGGCTATCATGAGACCTAGCTGTGCGAAACATGAGAATAAGATACCCCATGAAGAGAGAACCTTGACGGGTATGATGGGATCTGCTACCAGGTAGTTCTCAACTGCAAGGAAGAGCAGAAGGATGACGGGTGCGACACACAGGGGTATTGTTTGGATCTCATCGGCGATTGCGTAGAGAAACAGCACGATAGACGTAGTCTTGAAGTGTGAGTTAGTCACGATTCTGTGTGAGAGAAGCATGCGAAGCTTACTAAAAGACCAGCCCCAAGGTAGTCGATTCGCGCGAGCTTCTGTCTAGTAGATGTCTTGGTATCATGTGCTTCTGCTGCAGCGGGTATACTGATAAATACTCCCAAACCTGTGGCGAAAGCGAAAGGGATTTGTCCCCAGAACAGTGGCCTCTATGGCTGGTTAGTCACTGCACCGAAAGTTCTCAGTCCAAATGAGTTCAACGTACCCATCCTACAACTGGCATCAGACCCCCGAATACGATAGCACCAAAGGAAACACCAGCAGTAAAGCCCGCGTTAATCAAGCCTAGCACAAGACCTCTCGACTTCTCGCTGGCTAACTCCAACCCAATAATAATGGCGAGTGACAAAACTCCAGCACCGCCTGTACCTGCAATGACCCGGCCAGTAACAAATGTACCAAACGAAGTCGAGACGGTACAGATCAGTCCACCAGTGGCTATGAGAACCGCAATGGGGAGAATAAGAGTCCTGGGTGGGAAGATGGTTGCCAGGCGCCCTGCTACAGGAGCGAGAGAAGACATGGGAATGAGGTAGGCACTGGTGAACCACATGGCAGATGAACCGTGGGAACCAAGTTGAGATGCAATGGGCGCCCTGAATCAGAGTCATACCAGACATATTACATGCTACAGATGAGTCAGTAAATCGTGAAATTTACAGTAGGAAAATCGCAGATGATGAATAACCTCTTACCTGTTAAGAAGATGAGGAGCCACAAGCTCACTCCTATCGCAATTTCCTCTCGCAAGTGGGATGTGGACTTTGGATTGAGTCTCAACATGACGAGAATTGCTATCCTTCTGCGTACTCAACCGTACTGCCGAGCTTGATCTCGAGCTTGAGCTTGACCCAGCAAGCAAGGGCGTCTCCTCTGAAGTGAAAGGCGTGTCGTCGCGAGGGTTAGAGGACGGACCCGGTGCGGCGCTGCCGGAGCCGGAAGTCTGCGCCGGAGAATGCATGACAATCGGGCTTAACGAGTGTGACAGGATCGCTAGAAAGTCAATACTATTACATGATCTAAGGATAACGAGGAGTGCGTTGTTGTCTGAATGGTTTGGGGGAATGACGTGTGTTACGCCATTGCTGTCGCCATGACCGGTGATGACGTTAGTGACGGGTTAGGTGATAACGCCGGGCGGGGATCGGAGACCGGAGATCTGGAGGTTCAACGCCGACAACGGATGCCGACTTGAATCGGAGGGGCATTTGGTTCCGGGGCCGGGAGGAAAGGCTACAGTCACATAGATTTAAGGAGGAAGAATTTGTGCAACGGCGTGATGAAGTCTGAATTTTTTGTAATATGACTTTGTTCGGAACACGCACTGGTAAGTAGCTTCGTACAGTATAGTTATCTTGGATGAGATGAGCTTTCCGAGGTGCATGTATGCTCAAAGTGAATAGTTTGGTTTCATGAAACAACTTAACTCCTTTCGCTTTCAAGTGATCTCCTCTAGCAACCCCCTTGAGTTCTGAACTGAAAAGGCACCAATGCTATGCAGTTTTTCCAACTCCAGCTCATATTGAGATAGGCAGTTCAAAATACGGTGGAAAGACCCTGCGTCTGCATCGGTTACAGGCCCTTTGTGCTACTGCAAGAATGGGGAGCTCAATTAACACGACAAAATGAGCAGAGATTTGA
Source organism: Fusarium oxysporum f. sp. lycopersici 4287 (assembly GCF_000149955.1). Lineage (NCBI taxonomy): Eukaryota > Fungi > Ascomycota > Sordariomycetes > Hypocreales > Nectriaceae > Fusarium > Fusarium oxysporum. Next base: position 2,115,555 of record NC_030992.1, read on the forward strand.
CGTGGCAGCTAAGTTGGCCCAATGGCATAAATCGCTTGAATGGGAGCTCCTCAGTGGATAAGAAGGTGATGATCTGGTGTCACTCACTAATAAGCACCGCCATTTTAAGGGAGCGCCAAAATGAGCTACACGAGGGACAGTCAAGACCAAAGACCAGTCGAGGCCATGCCATGCGGGCATTATCGGTTAGGCTCGTGATCAACGTGCGTCTTGGCTGCAGATGTTGATATTGGTTGAGTATTCTTGTTGCGGTGAGAAGCGGAATGATGGCTGAAAACTGAAAACCGAAATCTGAAATCTGAAATCTGAGAATCAGCTGAAGTGAAGTGACGGTCAATCAGTCTTGATGCACCCACAGACCGTTTGCCTAATGGCGATGGCGGGCCGACGATCAAGGCTTGGTGAAAGCTTGTCGACTTGTCATGCTATGCCATCCCTGTCAAGAGACATGACGTAGGATCTTCAGCTTTGAGTGAATGAGGATAAAACAAGAGAACCAGAGGAGCGACGGCACGACGGCGCGGGCGCAGTATGGAGTCTACTGTGTGAACAGACTGCTATCACTACCTACCTATTCACCACAGAGAAAATAAGCGTAAAGTGGCTTGAGAACTGGAGAGCAATGAGCAACCATTGCCAGTGGAGCGATGCTCAAAAGTCGGACAACAGCGGAGCCGCGGCAATCAATATGGGGAAATAAAGTAGGCACCGAGATTCTTTTCCAGCACTGATGGTGTTGTCATTCTAGCATTAGGAAACGGTCTTTTTGTGTATTGTATTGTGTCATTTTGTGTTGTATTGCATAGAATCATCAGTTTTTGGACGCAGACTCTTGAACTTGAGGGAAGTAAAGGCCCGACCGAAACAAAACTCATAATCAGAAACCATCCAATTGAGGATGAGAATCCATGCAACAGTCGCAAATAGCGGTTGTGTGGGAGTTCAGGAGAGGACGGGAAGGAGACTTGGAGTGTGATGATGATGACGATGACGATCCAATGGTGTATCAATTCCCCCAATGGAAACCACTACGTAGCGCAACTTATCGCTCAACCATTCATCACGCGCCAATGTCATCTTCACCTCAATTCCGTGCGCGGCATTTTTTAGATCAAAAATCATTCGCCTAATCAAGCGACCGAACTGAAGGTAAAGACTAAAGTTGTCTTTAGCTTAGCTGAGCAGCCAAGATTCAACCAAGACCCTGCCGAGACAGAGAATTGGATCTGCTTTGAAGAGATTTTCTTGCATGATTTTTGTCTTATGCAGGTCTCGATGCAACGGACAACGGACCGCGCCAATAGCTACCTAATAATCAATGGCTAAAATAATAACAACCTTCTTTTACCCACCCCGGAAATCAATGGCATTGGGTCTGTTCAAGCTTAGACCAATAGACCAACAGAAAAGCCATCAACCCCAGAATTACCCAACGACTCGAGTCACCTGACAATCGAGTACCCGATTAGTTGGTAAATTATCCATTGACTCGTATGCAGTGCGACCTGAAGGGACTTGACTTTCATAACTCAGCCAATTGAGTTAAACTGCCGTCTCCCGACTCTCCAAGACCTCGTACTCATCCGATTTTAGAGTAGCCTGAACTCTACCAAACTCTTGTCCCCTCTTATACTCCAATCTTCACCGTTTGAATCGAACTGCCTCTATGGAATGCCGTTGTAAAAGTATCCACATCGTTGGGGTGTCGACTCTTATTTAGCCTCATGATCCAGCGCTCCCAGCTCCACGGTCTCCCGACTGCCGGCGGGGCACCTCATGGATCCATTGGCTGGCTCACTCTCACCCACTCTTTGGTGGCTGAGATACCCGCTAAAGCCGCTAAAAAAAAATCACCCCGGTTTTTTCTCTCCGGCGGGTTTTGGGGGGCTTGGACCTTGGACACAACCACTTTTGACGATTGACCAGAACCTGACCTGGCCTGGCTTTTCTTGCTTGTTCCTTCTACAATCAAGAACTAGGACAAGCATAAACTTGACAGGAAGGGAAGGGACACATATTTCTTTCCTTCTTCTCGGTTATTAGCAAAGTCTTCAACAGATTATCTTGTCTTTCCTTTTTTTGTCGCTTGTTCATCTCTTCCTAGGCATCTCATCATCCCCCCGGTAGGCACATCCCGACGGGAATACGCCGCCGCAGTACGCCGAAAACCAGACAATATCCGCCATCTGACAGCCCAGCACGGGCAGCCACGATCCCAAGGTTACGTTACCTGCCCTGGGCTTATTAGCCTTTGGTAGCCTCTACCCGCCAAAACTCGACTTCCAACCGACTCTTCTGCCGATCCAATTTCATCCTACTCTCCCAGTAATCTCCTGAATTCAACTCCGATATTCTAACATCGAACCTTCAAAGACATGGCACGCTCATCAAGGTAGCAACGGCTCCAACTTGTCAAGGCAGCCTCGATCTCAGCTTCACACCCAATTTCACGAGTGACGAGTCCATGTCTCTTCCAATTCCGTCCTCGATATGTCCGACTCGGCCTCCACCGACGATGGAGGCATTCCCGATCGTGGGCCGGTCGTCTTCGCCGTTACAACGGCCACTCTCGTCCTCGCTACAGTCTTCGTCGCAGCACGAATGGTCTCGCGGACCTTCATTGTTAGGAATGTCACTTGGGATGACCGCGTCATGATCCTCGCATGGCTCTTCGCCTTCTTCCTCTCCTTCACCATCTGTTTCGGCGTTCACAATGGCCTCGGACGACACGACGAAAACATCGACCCGAACCGCTTGCCTGCCCTTCGCCGTTGCGAATATGTCTTTTCCATCCTGTACAATCCCGCGTTGATGGCCACCAAAACCTCCGTACTCATATTCTACCTCCGTTTGGCCAAGCACACCCAAAGAGTCCTTCGATTTGCCTCTTGGTTGACACTTGCGGTCGTCAACATTGCTGGTGTTATTCTCACCTTCATGAATGTTTTCCAATGCCGCCCGACCCAAGCCGCCTGGGATGTTAACTATGACGAACGCGCGAAATGTATACCACTACTTACTGAGTTTATATGTTCTTCACCCGTCAACATCGTTACGGACCTGGCCATTCTCGCTCTACCTATACCTGTCCTCACCGGCATGCGCCTCCCTTCTCGCCAGAAAACAATTCTGGTCCTCACCTTTACCGTTGGAATATTCGTTACCGTTGTCGATGTGGTCAGAATTTACTACCTTCAGCAAGCCATTACAGCACCAACCAGTACAACTGCCGATCCCCAGTCTCGATTTGGTGGGCAGACCGACTTCGCCTGGAATGCCTCGCGCTCGCTTATGTGGAGTGCCGTTGAGGTTAACGTTGGTATGATGTGCGCCTGCGTCCCGACATTGAAGCCTCTGGTCCTCAAGCTGCTCCCCTCCATGCTCTACGACCCCAATGGAACCCGCGCCAGTACACCCAAGGGGCCCAACGATTCAGATACGCCGTCAACGGGTCATCGCGCCAGTATTCAGCAGCCCCCTCCTGTCGCGCAAACCGGCGCACAGCCTCTCAATGCTAATGCTCCCATGAGCGCGATGGAATTTTTGACGACACCTTTCGACGAACCAGGCTCAACTCGTCCTGCGCAACGTGGTTACCAGAGTAATGGGACCTTTCAAACATCAACAACCATGACGTCTTCAACCGGAACTGTCGAGGGTGTTTATTTTGGCTTCGTCAACATGACAAAACCTAAAAGTATGCTCAAATGCAACAAGAAGCAGTCATTCAAATACTGCACAATTGTGTCCATCTTATTTCTGTTATGGGGAATATCATATGGCCTACTCAATACTTTGAACAACGTCATTGCGAAAGTCGACAATATGACCACAGCTGAAACACTTGGCATGACGTCTGTATACTTCGGAGGTGGTTACTTCTTTGGACCCCTGCTAGTGGGCGAATGGATTCTTCGGCGCGACGAACACAACCGATCGAAGCGACACAAGGCCAACGGCCACGACAGCGTTGGTGGCTTCAAAGTTACTTTTATCGTCGGGCTATGCTTTTATGGGATTGGAACTGTCATCTTCTGGCCCTCGGCTGTTACCCAATCATACGCCGGATTCATGCTCAGCAACTTCGTTGTCGGGTTTGGTCTATCAATTCTAGAGGTTGGCGCAAATGCATTCTTGATACTTTGCGGCCCCCCCGAATACGGCGAGACTCGCGTGCTCATGGCGCAAGGTATCCAAGGCACTGGCAGTGTTCTTAGCGGCCTGCTGGCCCAGAAGGTCTTCTTCAAGGGCATTGTGGAGCAGAACAACGCGACCAGCATGACACTCATCAACGTGCAATGGACGTACCTAGGAATCACACTCCTGTGTGTTGCCCTCGGGCTCTTCTTCTACTACATGCCACTTCCCGAAGTGAGTGACCGTGAGCTTGAGCAATCTGCCAAGCATCTTCCGATGGATCCTCAGAAGAAAAGAGGCGGTCTACAACTTCGCACATGGAGTCTTATCCTCGCCGTTGTTGCTCAATACACTTACGTTGCTGCCCAGGAGTGTTTCAGCATCTACTTCCGCAGCCTCATGATATCCATACTCCCCAACACACCCAACACCGGCGAGCAAGCAACCGAAGGTGCAGGCGACATTCCCAACCCCGATAAACCACCTGGCATCACACTCTCAATACCCGATTATCTCCTCATCGCGCATACCGCCTTTGCCGTGTCCCGCTTCATGGCAGCTGGCCTTGCATATCTCTCTGTATATCGTTCCCGCTTCCCACGACCCCGTACCATCCTCACCGCCTGCATCGCTGGCTGTTTCGTCTTTGCCCTTCTTCCTGTGGTTGTCCGTCCACCCAACCCTAACCTTCTTGTTATACCCATCGTTCTCTTTTACTTCTTCGAGGGCCCTATATACCCTCTTATTTTTGCCATTGGTCTCCGTGGTCAAGGTCGACGCACCAAGCGTGCTGCCGCCTTTATCACTATGGGTAGTTCCGGCCCCGGGTTCTTCCCCTTTATCATGTATGGCATAATTAAGCACGGAGGCACCGTCAGAACGGCTTTCATCGTCGTCATTGTCCTCCAGGCTGTTTGCATGTCCTACTCGGTCTTTCTCCAATTTATTGGCGACGCCAAGCAACTCGTCGATCCTTGCCCTGCGGTGCGTGATGCCCTCAGACAGCCGGATGAAGAGATGCCGTCGCCTATGGAGACAGCGATTGCCGGGAGGGCGCGCCGACAAAGCACGATGAAGGAGAAATCTCAGGGGTTCTTGGATAAGGTGTCACATGGAACTAAAGTTATAAGTGCCAAGTTCCTCAGCACTCGGCGCCGGTCTTCACAACCCTCGATCCACCAATGCGAAGATAGTCGCGATAATGCGGCGTCATAATTAATGCTGATGCCTCTTTTTCACCCATCTTTATATATATTTTACGGCCGAATAGTTTCGGAACTCTTGGGTTCATAAACAGCGAAAAAAGGGAGGCGTCGGGTTGGGTCAATGACGGATGAATTGTTTTTGGATGCTCTATACCCAACAGGTCCTTGTTCTGGATGGACATTGGTACATACTTTTTTAATTAGTTATAGTTTCAAGGACGTGTATATGTGTATATATGTATCATATGTTGATACGGTATGATAATCAATGCGTTACCAAAAGTTCAAGAGCCAAACCGTTTCAGAAATTTGATGCTGCTATCTGCTATCATTTTGAATTAATTGAGTTGCTTGTCAGCCTCAAGATCATTTTTCAATTCGTTTGATACCAGTTCAGATCTGGAATCATATGCAATAAAATTAACCATGAACTTTTTTCACCACCCAAATTGCTCCAGATGCAACTCAACACCAGCTCTGTTTTCCACGATACAGTCAGCAGCCGCGTCCTGAACGGCTGACATGAGTGTCCGGGGCCCGCAGCCCATCACCAGCACTCGTTTGTCGGATGGCAAATTCTCTATCAGTTCTTCCACAAGTGAAGCGACATCTGGCCTCCCAACGTGAAAGGCATCACCCATGGAAGCGTTTATCGCGGGTGAGAGAGCTTCGTTCTTCTCAATGTCAAGTGATAATCGGGCAGTATCGACGTGGGGAAGAACGTCCTTTTCTGGGTCGGGCTCGATGAAAGTGCTGCTTGAAGACGCGTGCGATCGTGAGGAAAGCTGTCTCCAGGGGACAATCTCGGTTTCTGAAGCTCGTGTTACATAGATCTTGGTCGAGACACGATGGTCTCGACGTAGGGTCTCGACATGGTCGGCGTACCAGGTGAAATATGCTACAAGATTGGTTAGTATCGTGACATCACGGCTTTTAACGTGGACTTACTTGGTTTCCTGATCATCCATACGAATTCGATGTCGACATCGGCATCTGTGTCCAGTCTTTTGAGCATATCTAGAGCCGCGCCAACCGTGAAGCTTGCACCGCTCCCCCCTGCTATAAGCATGACCTTGTCATACCCCTTGACATCAGGGTGATTACCGTAAGGACCCTCGACTGACCCTTTCAATGTGATTCCCGGGTACTCAAGGGCACACTTGTGCAAAGCCCGAGTGAATCCGTCATGGGCTACCACAACAAACTCGAGGGGATCAGTAGCAACCATGGTGAAAGGGTGGGTTTCAACGGTGCGTACCCCGGGGATCCAAAGGAAGCCATGTTTGCCAGATGAAGATCCATATGGTGCCTTGGCAAGTGTGACACGAGTACCACCATTAGGGAGCGGCGTGAGAGTGACAGTGTTATTAGCGCTGTTAACAATGATACGTGCGAGGCGGATGATTCGGTCGAGGACCCAAATTCCGGCTGAAGCAAAAATGACGCACAGAACCTTCTTGCTAGGCTCCGGCTGATGGAGGCTGGTCAAGATGACAGCAAGGATCCAGAATACCACATGAAGGTAGTAAAATAGTTCGTACCACCACGTCCGGAGGACAGCACCGGCAAAGCCAAGGACTAAGAATGAGCCCATAGCGACCATGCCAAAGATTTCTTCTCTCGCAAGCAAACGTCGGAGAAAGTTTTGGGCACCGAAAACGGCAGCGTAACTGCAAGAGTGTACTATGGCGAAGATAAGAGTAGTGTAGCCGGTTATGCGATGGAGAATGTTGAGGCGTTCATAAGAGGAGGTCATGAATATGACAATGGGAGTATTCTTGAGGGAGAGAAGGACGACGATGAGGAGATTTGCAATAGCTATCCTGTATATATTACGTTATTAGAAGTTTTGCTAAAAGATATGTTTGAAAACTAACCATCCGGTTCGAGAGGCCATGTTGGAAAGAAGCGGCATATTGTCGTTGTCCAGGTAAGTAAAAGTGACGACCGTGTTGATAACTAGGTATCCGAATATAGCAAGAGTATATCCTCCCGATGGTAACCTCGCGATATTTACAAGAGCACTCGCTCTCAGGCGCCTGTTATACAGTTAAACCAATATCCAGTTCCAGGTGAGGGCAGATCATTACCGGAAGATCGCTGTGGCGGTATTTGGTTTGCGCGAGGCACCTAGATCAACGCAAAGCCTTCTGAGAAGAATGGCTATACACATGGTGAAGTAGAAAGCAGTCATAGCTGTAGCAAAGAAAACCATGGCATTGTAGTTCAGTTGTTGACGCCGGGCAAGTTTGGCGGCAAAGGCCGGATCCGGATGTGTCGAACCGCCTGCCATTGTTAGATCGAAGTGCGGGTGAAGTTTGAGAGTCGAACTGGCAAAGAGTTTCAGATGTGAAGAAGAGGATGAGGAAGAGGAAGAGGTTGTGTTGACAGGAGAGAGGGGAGAGAAAGAAGTAGGCGGTCGTACTAAGTAGGACAAGACACAATGATCGTGAAGAAGTCAGTCGGGGAGGGTATCAGTGTGTCAGAGGATCAATCTCCAAAGTCACACGGCAACGACTGAATGAGATGTGGCTAATGTTTGGTTGGGGACTCATGGCCGTTCCCTCCCTTTTATATCTTTTGTTGGCCGATATGATCCGAGGCTTTGATCTTACAACCTGACAGTTTCGCGTTCTATCGCAAGTACTTCGAATTATTCGCATAGGGGCTTTTGGTAATCGATATGCGGGATCCATCAGGACGTTCGAGACAGCTCCGGAGAGAATATAAGAGCAGCTCATTACATTGGCAGAGACACACCTATAGCTTTGACTTACTGACAGATAATTTACCGCCAACAGATATGCAGGTGCCAAATTCTAGGCAGAGTGTGACTGATGCCAGAAGTTGATCTGTGAGCGGTTGTGAGTCCAAAGATCGCGGGAACTGGCATGAATCATCATGAAGGATGCAGCTCGAAATCGGGTCAACACGCCTAACTAAAGGCACAACACATTTAATCTCTATGTGAATTTTGCGTATTGGTTTCAAAGCCACAACAATCTCTGTCCACCATCTAACGTCAAGGCACGTGTTCTTTGCCAACATGCAGATCTGCTTCGGCCACCTCTGGCGCTTCTTGAGGCTGAAACTGTGCTTCAACTTCTGCATGAGCATTTGCATTGATCAAATATATATGGCTCAAGAGAGTATGGGCATAAAAAGAAAGCTTTTGTACAGTATCTCAGCCCCAAGTCGAGGCTGTGGGCTTCCTCACCACGAGTCTTCTGGATGTCTTTCAGGAGCAACAGTTAAATACAAAACGCCCAGATGAAATGTGACAACTTCACCGCAGACTATAGTTCATGAGAGAGGTAACATTCATTAAACTTTATCCTCAGTTTGTGGCAACCTTTTCCACATGGCTTGGCCACTTCTAAATGCTTGACCCGTTGCAAACAATTAAAGGAGTCTGCAGTGATTACCAACCTTCCGTACATGAGTATACGCACACACAACCCGCATGTGTGTTGTATGACTTGAGGTGTTTTAGACTTGTTTATATCCTATTCTTTGTCATGGTTCTGAGAATTCGTTTTATGTGGGGACGAAATAAGAGGAAACCTTCCAACTACTTCCTGAAGTTCGCAAGATGATATCGCAGGATAGAGGCGGCATCCTGTCCGAGTTTGCTCAAGAAATGAAGTGAAAGGAAGCCTCAGACCGTGAAAAGCTGTCGCTTGGACCTCAAAAGGAGGCGTAAGCATCGGACGAAGCATCGAGCGGAGGGTCGTTTGGCGATGATATTATCAAGAAGAAGTGAAATATCTCTTGAGGTGCGCCTCGAATCTTCTTGTTCCACTGGTTGAAACCTTTCCCTTGCATCTTGTTCGGTCGCTTTAATGACCAAGAAACACTTCAACAAGACATATACCTCGATCTCAAAGCAATTCCTGTGTATCGTCGGCTTCTACCCCAGATGCAACGGCATCGTGTGATACAAGCATGCTTTGTCAAGCTGACAGATATGTCGAATTTGTTAAACCTTGTCACACAACATTGGGCATGAAACCGAGATGATTGATGTCGCTACATGAGGTTGCCAACAATGTCGAGGAGGCTCTTTGCAAAGTACTCGGCATTACGTATGGTGTACATGGTTGCACACAGCTATGACAGGGCTTTCACCCCCTTTTACAAAGCGCCACCGTTTCACTCCTGCCAGAAGCCGCCGGACCTCCAAAATATATAAGTATTGCTTAGCACGATCCGCTGATTGTTGACCGTGCCCGCGGTTATGCTTGTAGTACCGCAGTCGCAGTTATGTCCCTGGGCAAGCATAAGGCGAGGAGCTATGAAGGCAATCAAATGCAAGGGGTCGTTTTCTCATACAAATTCTTCATTGTCACCTCGACATGAGCAACATGCGTCTAACCACATGAAAAGACGGAAATCGATGATCGACTGTACACCTGGTCCGTTTCACCCGACCAGCGGTTGTTCTGAAAGCGGCTGAACTTGCCGTGTGGAAGCTCGTGCTATAGTTTGCTAGTATGAGCAATCACAATGGCTAGACACCCGGGTTGCTCTTTGGTAATGAAGCGGGAACCCGCTCGGATGTGGCAACCATTGAAGTTCTGGGATCGGTCCGTTCATCCATGTCTTTGCTGGCGTGTGACGAAAGTGTGTAGGAAAACTTCTAAGCGATTGACATTTTCATACCTCCATTCGCGCAAATTACACTTCCTGTTGTCCACCCACTCTCTTCTGAACAGAGCATATCAATTGTACCGGCGATTTCGGTCGTAAACCCAGGTCTTCGATTACCCATGTTCTCACGTACCGTTCGATCAAAGCGTTCAGCATCAGTCCCAACCATAGCCAAAACCTCCGGTTCACCGTTATACTGCGCCAATGGGGCTGCGTCAACATAAGGCTGGTTTATGTTCCAGAAAGTCTGTCCAGCGGCTGCGTACATATCTCCCCAAGCAGGCCCGGGATTGACAGCATTGACTGTAGCACGAGTAGCCAGCTCACGACTCCAGGTCCGTGTCATTGCTTCCAAGGCCGCTTTACTCCCGGCGTAAACAGATTGGCCCTGATACCCGATAGACGAAGATACACTGGAAACATTGACAATGCGGCCCGCGCGGTTTGTGGGAAGATGCGGGGCGACAGCCTGGGTCAGGAGGAGAGGGGCCAAGACATTGACATTATAGACGCGGTGAAACTCGACTTCTTGAATTTTTCCATGTCTTTCATCATTCATATGCTGGTTAGACGAGACACCGGCATTGTTGATTAGTATATCAATTTGGAAGGGCTTGTGCGGGTTATATAAATCATGAAGGCGACGTGCAGCTTCAATGATTTTAGGAGAAGCTTCGGACGGCTTGCCCAAATCGGCCTGTACTGCAAGGCATTTAATGCTGTGCAGAGATGATAGCTCGCCGCAAAGATTTCTGGTTAGTTCTGTGGACGAGTTGGAGGTGTAAACAAGGAGAAGATTGCATCCTTTGGCAGCGAGTCTCGCAGCAACGGCTGCACCAATACCTTGGCTGAGTCAGTGACGTTGTAAATTGGAAGTGGTTGGTGATAGACCAACCTCGAGAGCCTCCTGTGACTATTCCAAGCTTTGAGTCATAGGGACGATGAGACCTGGGGGAAGCTGCTGTATTCGCCATGATGGATGAAAGGACGAGTAGGTTTTATATATCAATTGATCGAAGAACAGCTCGCTGAGGACGCAGTCAATGAGAGTTTACATAAACCAGTATGTGCTTTGATAAGAAATTAAATTCAAAAAAGTAAATGATGCTCAAAATTTCGATTTATTATGGCGATGGATTTTGGAGGGTAGGTTGAGAACCCCACGAAGGTTCCTTTGAGTCTGCATCATGATGGTGGGGGCATGTGACGTAGACAACGTATGCCGCTAAACATAGAGGCAAGTGCGACACTATCTCATCATCAATCGATGCTACAAGAATGCATGGGAAAGCTCTTTCCATGAATACAAAACCAAGACCTATGTTGACTTATCACGGTCATAGCTTCAATCACACCTTCCATTTGGAAGCCAGTTCCCTTCACATTCGAAGATTCTAAAGAGTCGACAAGAGGAGTCTACCTAAGTATATGCGGGGACCTATGAGGGGTAACAGCTGAGGGGTGCTCCAGGTCCATATCATGAAGCTCCTCCACTACCTTACAGGATGCTGCTGATGGTGAACCTTATGAAATGGCCCTAGGGACTTCTTCCCACAATCCCCAAAGCAAGGGTCCTAGCCAATCAGAGACTCAATATCATGGAATCAACGGTCTCATTGATGGACAACTGAGAATGTCTCCATCAAGCCTTTCTTCTTTTATACAACTAACGGCTTTAGTCGTCAAATGCTCCTTCGACCGCTAGTCTGTTGTGCTCTCACTCGTCTTGTTTGGGTAACTCCGAATACTTCACGATGGAGACGGAACAGCGGTGATAACAAGGAATTGTCGTGTCACTGACCTCGGAATGTCCCAACTAGGGAGAACACCTTGGTATCGGAGGGCCGTGAGTCGCCGATGCTATTGATTGTTGATAAACAGAGGGTCTTCCAAGAGGGAAGGGTTCCGGGGCGCGGAACAAGGGGAGGGGATTTGGCCAGCAATTGCTATCCTTGGATCGTATAAAGGCTCATGTATTACAATCTTCACTCTCATGTCTTTTGAGACACAATCTCTCTTCTGTCTTCCCCCATCACTTTGTATACCTTATTTGTTGGAGAAGCAGTACTCAACATGTCTGATCTTAACCCCCTCAATGGAGGCAACTTCGTCCATGATAACAAACGCGTGGTCGATGGAGGCTCCATTCTGAAGCGTTTCTCTCTTCAGGGCAAGACTGCCATCATTACCGGTGCCGCCGCTGGTATCGGCCTTTCTATCGCCGAGGCTTACGCTGAAGTCGGTGCCAACATTGCAATCTGGTACCGTACCAGCAGCAAAGCTGAAGAGCGTGCTGAAGAAATCTCCAAGAAATACAACGTCTCAGGTAGAGCATTTGCAACTTTCCCCCCAAAAGTCTACTTTTTAACGAAACTTCTCCAGTCAAGGCCTATCAGGTTGATATGAGAGATGCCGAAGCTGTTGAGAAGGCTATCGACCAGTCAGTCAAGGACCTTAACGGTCGGTTGATATCTTCGTGGCCAATGCCGGTATTCCTTGGACGAAAGGTCCCATGGTCGATGGCCCTCTTGATCACTACCGTGATGTTGTCCAGACCAACCTGGACGGCACTTATTACTGTGCCAAAGTTGCAGCTAAACACTGGCGTCGCCAGAAGGTCGAGGGGACTGATATTAACGGCCAACCTTTGACAAATTACACATCTGGTAGTTTCATTGCCACGGCGTCCATGAGTGGAAGCATCGTAAACACTCCCCAGCTCCAGGCTGCTTATAATGCCGCCAAGGCTGGTGTCATTCACCTCATCAAGAGTCTGGCTGTTGAGTGGGCTCGATATGCTCGTGCCAACGCCATCTCTCCCGGTTATATCATTACTGAGATCTCCAACTTTGTGCCACAAGAGACCAAAGACATTTGGAAAGACAAGATTCCTCTTGGGTATGATTTCTCTATCTGTATACAGTCGATTTGCTGACAAGTACATAGCCGTGAGGGCGAGCCTCATGAGCTCCAGGGTGCTTATCTGTTCCTAGCATCAGACGCTTCCACATACGCCACTGGTGCCAACTTTGTTATCGATGGGGGCTACAGTGCTCCATAGTTCTGATATTGGAGAAATAGGGACCTGTCATTTGCACATAAAGGACGACGAGTCACTCAGGCAGTATATGAATCTTAGCATAAACATTGTTATAGAAAAATAGACTATACTAAGTATAAGAGCCTATAGAGAATAAGAAGAATAGGTAAAAGAAGGGGGGGTATTGAAACACGTACGACAAGCCTAACCTTCTACCAATACACCATAGACGACTCTACCAACAAAATCACGATGTCCAAACTGAAAATGTCCTCATTCGATGTACTCGCCCGGCTCAAAGCCCTCGCCTCAGTTGTCCTTTCTCCATTTATGGGGAGATAAAGGAGAATGGACGCCTGTAAGACGTAACGCCTCTGCCTTCATGGCTGGGTCGTCCTTGATAGTCCCCTGAATTTTGGCGTATTGGCGCTTGTTCTTCCACCCAAATGGATCGAACGGAAGTCTCTTGATACCCAGACTATTCTGTTCCTCGTCGTACTTTGTCGCTTGAAGGATAGAATCTGCAATTTGCACAAGCTGCGCAAAAGAGTCGCTCTTTGGGAGCTTGTTAAGTTCACCGCGCCCATGTTTGACATATTTTACGCCTTCAATTAGGATACTCTCGTCTTTAGTCGTCAATACCGTGAAGAATGAGCATAGAGCCTTTGATTTGGCGATTGACCTCTGGATCCATCGTTTCGAAATACTCTTTGCACGACTTGACCCATTTGTCAGCGTCATTCAGGAGAATTCTTGCCAATGTATGATCGCCCTCCCGTAGAGCAAGTTGAAGATAGTTGCGAGTTCGGAAGAAGCAGACCAAGTTCAGATAGTTGATTCGGTCCACGAGGTTCGGTGCTTCTTCTTCATCGGTTCCTTTGTTCTCCTTCCGAACTGCATTGATTAGACTGTCAACCGTGATGTAGTTGGCTTTTCCTTGAACTCTTATGCTGTCATTGCTGGCCCGAAGTTCCTCTTTGAGGTTTTGTACTTGTAACTCCAATTCCTTGACCCGGTTTCTGCAAGCATCGTCCTGGGTGGCATGAGACTGTGCGGCTTTTACTGACCAGGGCTTCTTCTCGAGTTCCTTTATCTTGCTTGAAAGTTTTCTCGTTGTGTCTTGTTCACTGCATAATTGATCTAAGAAAGTATCCCTTTCTGATTCTGCTTCGGAGACCTTCTTCTCCAAGCTTTCCTTGGTTACAGGTGATAATGGTGAGCTCTGACTAGACTCTGAGGCTTCTCTGACGGAAGTTAACGGGGTCCTAGGTAGCTTTACGGTGGGTGGAGGCGGAATAGAATGTTTGTTGTATTGCATCGAGGAATCCTCAAGGTCCGCCTTTTCCTCTTCCGCCTTACTCCCTGCTGTCATGTCAGTATACAAAGCCAGTTGACGAACATCTTTTTTAGTTACCACAGGGTTCGTTTTGTATATCCGTCTTCTCTTTTTCCTCTTGTTGTAGCCTTTCTGTCTCCTCTTTGAGCCTGTGGACTTCCATCTCGAGCTTGCTGTTTTCAGTTTGCAGCTGCTGACAGCGAGACTCCTTTTCTTCACAATCTTTGATGGTCTGGCCTAGCTTTTCAGTTACATCGTGCTGCTGCGTGGCCATCTCGAGCTGCAGTCGATCCATGCTCTTGATGAACTCGTTAACATACTGGACAGGGACATCCTTCTTGTTCCTGCACCAGATTAAGAGAGCTGCATGGATCCCACTGTTGGAGATAAATTGGTGAGTCACCTCCTCTCTCAGTTCAGGAGTTACATTAACCCCTTGGTCCTCCAGGCCTTTGTTCTGCTTCTCGGCTTTCTCCATTGGAGGAGTTGTAGGTCGCAAGTGAGGGCCCAGTGGGTCGGGTTTACCTGCAAAAGGGTCAATTATTCTAGCGTCATACGCCTGTTGCGCATCCTTGATCTCTTGGTTTGATACTGACATGTTCCGTGCGAACTGAAATTCACGATCCGGATCGCCTCTTTCGGGTTCATGGTGCTTGCTTCCCCACCAGTTGTGATCTTTTGTCTTTCGCTTATTTCTGTAATTTTTGTATGTTTCTATAGTCTCTCGAGCCACTTGAGTCCTGGTCGGTTTAGTTGACGTGGGGGAATCATCGAAGTAAGGCTCATTCTGGCTACGAGGAGATCCGGAGCCAGTGTCTTTGAGGGAGGGTTGTTGTTGGTGGTGATGAACCGTTTGTCCTGTTTCCTGGACCTCTTGTCCTGTCTCCGATTTTTTATCTTCCGTCATTTCGAATTTTGAACTCTGGTTCCAGAAGAAGTAAACAAATGTTGTATGAGAAGGAGTCTTGGGTCGTGGCATGGGCAATTATCGAGGGTCCCAAAGGCTTTAATAATTCCTTGAAAATCAATAACGTCCGTGTAGCAACCCTGAAGATGAGCGTTCTCTTCGAACAAGGACTTAAAAGGATTGATTACAGGCAAGGCTGGTTAACCGTTGCATCACCCCCTTGAGAGCGTCTTCTTTTGGTGGGCACGTTCGCTTTTTTAGGACACGGACAGACATCCTTACTGCAAAACAACTTCATAGAGAGTTGAATCTGGTGAACATTCAATGTTTAGTATCACGCTTATTTCTATTCCATATCGCCCTCTCAGTAGGCTACAATTAACAAGTATCTTGTCTTCCCTAAGGTACGCTTCATCGATCATTGTACGCCTTGTGTACGTCCAAGTTCATCGACACCTTCTGTCTTAACCTAGTGACCTTTTTTAAAATATGGAATCTTCTGGACTCTAATCGCTCGTCCCCCAGACCCTTGACGTTGTGCCTCGGTGATGGTTGCACAAACCTAGGTACTCGAGTCGAGTCCTTTGTCCATCGCTTATTAGAGCTGCCAACACTCGAAATAAAGGACCACGGCAAAGTCGTGCCCAATGCTTCGGACTTGTTTTGGATTGACCCAAAGATTTCGTTTTCAAAAATAGAACTTTCCGTCGGCAAGCCTCAATCATTTGTTGGGCAATATGTTGTTCAACCACATTCATAAATCTCTTTGTCAATTTCAACGAAGGTGTTGAGACCCATAAAATGTCGCAATGCTGCCTCAATGGCCATTTCTTCTTGTTAGACCCCAATGTTACAAGACTATTGAGGTATAGTAGTATAACCTTGTACTATCAATACCAGACAATTTCTCTCAGAATGCGTTCCACGCTGGTGTCCTCGATACTATGTCTTCTGACCCTTCTCCGGTATAAACTCTGTCTTCCACATGCACCGAAAACTCAGTGGTCAACTTGATGCCTCTTTCATTCTCCAACATTGCGAATCCAGTGGCTGATTCAGCATCCGATGCCGTCTTATTCCCTTTTAGATCTCTTGGCTGCCCGTGGATTGAAACATGAGGGTTTGCAGTCATGTAATCTCTGTTCCAAGAATCATTCAGGGGTTCTTGGGCGCTGCTTCGAGATAACTTCCTCATGTTGTAATGATTATAGTAGTGGTTGTTGGTCCACTCGAAAAGGGTCTGGAAAGCAGGGAGACAGCCGCACCAAAGACCCGAGTTGATCTCTAGGGAGAAGAATGGTGCTACTCGAAGGCTGATGTAAGTTCTATAGTATATGTCAGTTGTTATTCTTAATACTCTGCAGTGGTTGACTAACATGTCCACATTCATGTTTGTTGTAAGCAGAAGAATGAGCCTGGTGATTGTCGAAACAACAGCAAACAGTCCAAGCAAAAGCATCAACGTCATCTTAATGACTTGAGCTCGTGTTTTGTTGGTTGACGCTGAAACCCATATACAGAGGCTGAGTATCACGACGTTAAGAATAGTTGACATAATCGAGTGAGCCCATCTCATACGAGACAGGCTATATTTTGAGACGCACTGTCTGTCTGGCTTTGCGGCGTTGAATACATCTCTATCCAACTCAGTCTCCGAGTTATGAATAAGGGAGAGAAAGGAATCAACATACGATACCGGGCTACAGGACAAAAGGACGAATAAGAATGAAGCCACAGCAGTGATTATGGTTGCCACAAAAACTCCATATACGCACGTCATAAAAGATCCTGTTGACTCAGATCAGTAACAGGAACTTGGAAGTGGGTGGTTGTCTTACTGTCTCTGTTGATGCGAGGAAGACAAGCAAGGATTGATAGCCTGACAAATCCACCCGCCAAGATGAAAACTAACTTGTCGACAGGAGACAGCTGTAGCAATGAATAGTCAATGTCTGGAGTGTACTTGTAGGATTCCATGCTTGGGTACATACTGACAAAAATTGAAGCAACGTCTCCTTCGGCACATCCTGTATGTGATATCCAACACCCTTCGTCAAAAGGACGAATTCTATACAAGAAAAGGTCATGACAAGGCCCTAGTCATATGTAAGTCGACCCTGATTTCGATGGGATATTACAAGGAGTATTTACCCAAGCAACAACAGCCAACAAATCATCCCATCCAAGATTCTTGACCATAATACCGCGAACATACAATCGCAAAATCATCAAGATATTAGTGATGACCATCAGGGCAACGTTGAGGTCGAAAACAGATTGGCCATTGCCGTGCCTCGGGTCAAATTCAGCCCTCTCCAGGACCACCATCCTACCCAATCGAGTCCGTAGCCGTCGTCGTGATGGTGATAGTAGTAGTGATGGATATAGCCCGTGTCTTCTCGTCGTCGTCGTACTCGGAAGGACGGCCTCTGCCGAGCTTGCGATTGATGATATCCGATATCCGTGCAAATGAGCAAGACATTGATGATTGATATGAAGAGTCACTCAGTTTCTGACATAGGTGCCCGAGCATTTGGAAGTGCAGTGTGGGTTGAAGAAGAGAGGAATCGTGGTCTACGGGGATAATCCCATTCTTTAGAGGGAGATGACGAGCCATGGCGTACGCTTCCAGACAGTTTTGGGCATTCTTGGGTATAGGGCAGAGGTCTATAAAGCCACATTGTCGTCCATCGAGAGCCAAAACGTTGGTGGGAGTCTCTCTTGGCCGGACCTGGCTAAGCGCCGTTGATCTTCTGTTCTTGATCATGAGACATATCGAACCAAACTCGTGGCCACGTTACACGAGGGCCCTCTTTCGGTAGGGTATGCTCAAAACTTGAATCGACAGGAATAGTGTTGGTATAGAGTTGACAGCTTATTTTGAGACCGTATGCCAGCCTTCATCAGACTCCTCATCTCGACTCCTAAAATACGGCAACACAGTTGAGAGTGGCCGGACCACTAGGAACCTGACTCTACAACGACCAAGGAGTATGAGAGACAAAACATGCGTCTTGAGACAATATACCAAATTCTTGGGATCTGTTTCCTCTTGTTTCTTCACTGCTTTTTGTCGGTAATGCGAAGCTGTTGGCAATCTCGCAATATTGACTCGGCTTTGGGCACGGCTATCAAATTTGCTTCAATCCAATAGATCGATTCTATTCACGAATTGATCAAACATATTTCCGAATCTGGTCGATCCGGTCGATGTTGTCTTGTCCTCCCGTTCCTGGCGAGGCGCTAAATCGGCACAAACATGCCTCTGTGCCTTGCATACTGTACATCGTGGGCCGTAACCCCTGCATTCCAGTCAACAATAACACGGGTTTTGACTTTGACAGCCATGCTATGCCGAACGATCTGCGCAGCCTCGAGATTAGAGTTGGTGGCAGTTCTCGTTGCATGCATGCATGTCGCAAGGACAACCAATATCAAGTTCTATGTACGTCGCCATCAGCGACCCTACTACGGAATGATACAAGTCTTCGTTGCAATCACCTTTTGCGCCCGCAATAACCCTTGGAACACGTTCACAAGCTTCCGTAGCTCATCAGGCATTACCTATGAGGAGTGTAGGCATTTGAAAGAGACTGTGGAAACACAACAAGGAAGTATTAACTTTAATGCAAAAGGATGATTGAATTTAGCCAGACAGGTTGTACATGAGCCTAGAGCTTGAGTTCCCTCGGTGAAAAATCACAATCTTACCCGAGTCCAGCGTAAACTGGCCCGTTCTCCCTGAGTCTGGTCAGTTGTCAAAGTCGTGGCACCTTATCGCGCCATCGAATATCAGGGCACCTAGTAGTAATCTTCTTGGTGTTGCCTGGCACATGAATTCATCACTTGGTAAATTCAAATTAACCTAGATGCGACGCAGAGGCAGGTGCCTGAGTGGACGCATATATATATAATTCAAAACTGCCACCCATACCAGTGCCAATTGGAATCCAACATCTTGATAAAATCCACTGTCCTAAGCCTGAGAACCATAAATTCCAGCACCTTTGAGCACCCAACACAAAATATTCCACAGCCTGCCCAGCCCTATCATCGCGAGTAGATAGCCGTATCATATATCATATCACAGCGAGTAAGCCAGCCAGCAGCGCTCCCTGAAACCGCACTCAGCTCTCCAGTATAACAACAGGTAGTACTTTATGATTGTCATCGACTTCCCCGCCAACTTGGCTACCACAGCTCTCCATCGGGAACCATATCCTTTGGTGCATGGCCCCTCTGTTCTGCCCTGCAACTATTTCGTGATGCACGCACAGCCGCCAGATTCAGCGGTGCAGGTGGCCCCTTGCGCGGGGCATTAGGGTCCCGAGGACTCGGGGGCCTTGGCACCGGCTTCGGATGCGCAGGCAGACCCACGGATCCCTGTGGAAGCTCAGGTGGTCCAGCTGAGTTCCGGTGTTTTGGTGACGTCGGCGAGATCTGCTTGCGGATGTCGGGGTCATATAAATGGTGGACGGGATGACCACTAGGGGTGGGAGATTGTACAGGGGTCGGTCGACTTTGACGTTTGATCCCTCGAGGTGATGTAGGGGCCCAGGCATCAGCAAAGGCATTGCCTGGGTGGATGGCTGTCAAGAGGGCTGCGGCTAAGAAGGGGAGAAGTCCTCCGACAACCATGAAAGCAGCCTCGTTCTGGAAGACATCCCCCGAAACACCATCTGCAAACTCGACAAGCCGATAGAAGGAGTAGACAATCAAGAGAGCAGATGCCATCTCCATTGCTGAGTTTGGTGTTAGCCTAGGAGAGTCATTTCGCAGGACGTGGACGTACCTAGGAGGAATTTCTTAAATCGAGAAGAAGAGTAGACCTGTGAGTGCCGGGCGTCGAGGGTTCCTCGACGAGTGCTCAAGCTGAGGGTGAACCAGAAGTGTAGCCCAGTGCATGCTATCAATGACAACGCTTGAATAGCCAAGCCCGTAGCTGTGATCGCTGCTCCTTGTTTCCGCTGCTCAGGTCAGTACATGATAATGATTTGCTTCTACCGTTGAGATAACATACGGTGACTCCATTAGATTCATATGCCGTAAAGACGACGCCGATAAGCTCGAATAACACAGTGACTGCAGCGAGTCCCCAAAAGACGAGGCCAGCTACAAGTGGCCTAAAAGGACAAAGCGGCTCTCCGTAGATGCCAAGGATGTGAGGAAGGATTATGAAGATGGCAACACTAATCAGCGATGGTCCCAAGACTGTTCCGAATAAAAAGAGGAAGAAATGGCCTTGACTATCTCGCTTCGAGTGAAGCAGAATACGGCCGACAAATCCTAGTACTTCGAGAAAAAGTCCGGTGGTGAGTGCGAGGGAGAAGAGGTAGGTCCTGGAGCGGATACCAAAGTAGATGGCGGCGAGAG
The DNA here is from genome assembly GCF_000149955.1 of Fusarium oxysporum f. sp. lycopersici 4287. NCBI lineage: Eukaryota > Fungi > Ascomycota > Sordariomycetes > Hypocreales > Nectriaceae > Fusarium > Fusarium oxysporum. Next base: position 2,136,203 of record NC_030992.1, read on the forward strand.
CAAGGAGAGCAAAGACAACAAGCAACACAGCGTTGCCGCCTACACTCGGATTGTATGAGTAGAAGCCATCAGAGGCCGGACAGGTCGATCCACAATCGCCTGCCATCGTCGGGTGTCAACCAACAAAGGCTGGCAAATTATCATGACAGGCTGACAACCCAAGTCAAAAGCAAAGGGGGACTCGGAGAATAAGACGGGATGGCTTGGCCCCCATACATATAGACAGACAGATCAGAACTCTGCCATCTGCCATCTGCCTGGTCTGGGCGGAGCCCTGCATGTGAGGCTCTGTACACATGGGGCGCTGCAGAGAGGGGATCACTGTTGGGAGGGCCATAATGCAGTGCAACAGTAAAGACAAGCTAGACAAGGTCTCAACGGGTGAGACGGGTATTCAGCCTTTACTAGACGGCACTTTGGGCGGTCCAATAGCGAACAAGAACAACTGCCATAAGGTCGAACCATAATTGATGTAAGAGCCAACACGACCAATCAAGTTTGGTCATGATCGACGTTCAGGAGCACAAAGTGACATGGTACCCAGTCCTTGCAAAGTGCCAGAGTGAAGAGGAAGGGCATGAAGCATCAAAGAGCATGTGGTTGTTGGGTGTTGGATCCTTGTAATCATAAGCCAGGATGACATCTGTAAAGTGGTTGACAAGGTTTGCGATGGGTTGACATGACTAGGACAACTGCACAGAAATGGCTATGCAACTCAAAACATGACATGGACAGAAAAGGTGTAACTTATCCGGAGCCTGACAGGGTTGTATAACCCAGGATCATAGCAATCTCTGCCTGCAAGAGACAATCTTCTTGTCGTTGCGCTGGCTGAGATGGGGGGGGGGGGGGCCTAAGTGTGCCAATCACGAAGCGATAAAGGCGGGGAAACGGCGGCAGCCCGCACGGCACAGACGCAGCGGGCGAGCGGTACTAGGCCACGAAAGCGGCCAGGCTTTGTCGTGGTTGGTCGACGAGCGCGAAATGGGGCGTTGATGGTCTTGGGCGGCAAGCGGCCCGCATGGTGCCATTCCGCGAGCGCTTCTAACGCGAGTGGTGATCGGGAGTTACCATAAAGTCGCAAGCACCTCGACGTATGTGACTCGGAAGTGGATGGGTCATGTCATGATCCAAAGCTTCGAGGTGCGGCAGAAGCGCGGAGTGGTTCCGGGACACATCATACAGGGTTCGTAAATTGGCATTGCGAAGCGCGGCGTGAGCAATGCCGATCCTGACACAAAAGGAAACCTCGTCGACCTCGGGAGAACTCGAACAACACCAAGTCGACAGAGGGACCCTGGATATGCAGTTGGTTCAAGATGCAGCACATCTCATGCCAAATTGTGGGCGTTGAAACACCTCGGCAGAGGGTCCGTGAGTGCTATGAGGTGTCGATCGCGGGCTTTCCTGCCCTGACAGACTCAATGCCGACAAAGGTATCGTGCCAATTGCGGTCTGTATCCACCTCCAAGTTGTTGATATGTGATGGATGTGTCAAAGAACTGTGTTGGTTGATGTCTTGTCGGACGTTATAGTGGAGATTGCGACAGGCTTCAAGGCTGGATCAAGCAGGTGACGCTCATGAAAAGTTGTCATCACCAACACTCTTCATGCGTCCTATGCATCTGCATTGCAAAGCACCTCGTGCTTGGACGTTCCCTTCTCTTCTCTTCTATCTGCCCTGCCCTGCCCTGCCCTGTCTGATACAAGCATTTCCGATCTCCAGGGAATTGATCTTCGAACCTTCTCCACCAAACATCTTATAACTCATCGCGGCACAGCGGAGATGTGACCGCGTGAAAAGCTTGGGTAGATGACTTGTACCCCTGTTTGAGGGACTTTTGGTAGATTGCCCTTGATGAATTGGGTTGAAGGGCCACAATCTCGAGTTGCCAGATCTGTACAGTAAAAAGCTTGTCGGAGACGCGGCGCTAAAACACCCGATCATGTAAGCCACATGCGGTACACATGATGCGCCACAGTGTCCGTGAGATGATATCTAGGTATAGTAATTAGCCACAGTCACCCCTCCTTCATGTCAGGTGCGGTGAGGCCTATCGCGGGGCTTGGCTCAGGCTGTGTAGCCTTGGTGACGTACATCCAACTAAGTTAACCCAAGTTTCCCGTGCAATCCGTCTAAGAGTCAATGAAAATCGATCAAGTTTCTTCCATGCAGAGAATGCAAGACTGACAGATCTTGGAGCTATTCGAGAGGATACGCCAAATTGTGAAACGCTCCTTCAAACGAAGAGTCTCTTGTTGAGATCTCTAGCTATATCACGCTCAACTCACTTCAGCTCACGACAAACATTATTGGACTGTTAGGTCCGAGCCAATCTCAGATCGAGCACTCACGTCACACAGGGGTTCTCTTATTCTTTCATTGTCAGTCTTTTCCTGACTCTCACCCATCATGTCTATTCGAATAGCGCTGGACAACCAGCCTGAGTTCTATACCAACCTCGACTTGGTACAAGGCCGAATCATCCTGGGTCTCAACCGCGCCGAGCAGATTGGAAGCATTGTTGTCAAGCTCGAAGGGGAATCGGGAACAGCTCTACAGGCTCCGAATGCCTTTGATCCACAGAACATGGCCAGGCTACAACCTAGCCCTCAACGGCCTCCTGGCAGCACCGCAGCTGAGAACCACAAAATCTTATACAAACTACAACAGGTTTTTCCAGATGACTATTATGCGAGCTCCTCTAACCCTTACGGTGCATACCCCCTGCAAGCAGGCGAGCACGAGTTTCCTTTCAAGTTCAAGCTTCCCATCAATAATGCATGCAGCGACCCAATGGCTATGTCGAAAATCGGCGGCATGGCTAACGCCGGTGGTTTTGGGGGTGGAGGAATGTTTGGTATTGGTGGTGTAAGGGTCATGGATGGTAGCAAGCAACTCTACCTTCGCCATGTCACCCGCACACTACCTCCATCATTAACAGGATATCCTATGGAGGCGGAAATTCGCTACTACATCAAGGTTACAATCCAGAGACCGGGATTGCTGAAGGAAAATTGGCGGTATCAGATCGGTCTGAAGTTCCTCCCTATTGAACCGCCCCGGCCGAAGCCGACAACCCAGGAGGCTTTTGCTCGTCGTCCCTTCACATTTCGGCCAATGACCCCCCAGCCAGAGAAGAAGCGGTCCTCTCTCTTCAACTTTGGAAGCGGCACAGATTCAAAATCGGCCTCTACACCAGAGCCATCTGCAGATATTGCCCCAGCTCCAGCAATTGAGATTTCAGCACGCCTTCCCCATCCAAGCGTCTTGACTTGTAACAAGCCTGTTCCACTACGGCTTATCGCCAAAAAGCTCAACAACAATCCAGAACAAGTCTATCTAGTATCGTTTCAGATGGAACTTATTGGCCGTACTGATGTCCGCGCGCTCGAGCTCCAAAACCAGAAGATCAACCGATGGGTTGTCGTGTCAAACCCCAACATCAACATCCCGCTGACCACAGGGCCTGATGACGAAGTTGGGAAGGAGTTGGTGATTCCAGACCATGTATGGAGGAACTTGCCTCTTCCCAACACTGTGGCACCCTCATTCGTCACTTGTAATCTTTCTAGGAGGTACGAGCTCGAGTTGAAGCTTGGTCTAGCCTGGGGCAAGCCAAAGAAGGGCATCACCAACAAGAGCCCACCGGTCATCCTCCTACCGCTACATTTTGCGCAAGTCGAAGTTTATTCTGGTATCACACCGCCTCCTGAACTCGTTGAATCCGCAAGATCGACGCGGCCAGGACGTGCAACCTTCACGAATAACGTCCCGCCCCGTCTACCACCCAGACAAAACTCGGTTTCCTCAGCCCCAGTGTCAGCTCAACAGCAACGACCTTCTCAAACTCCCAACCAGGTCCCTCCCCAGCCAGCTCATGACCCCCTCTATCCACCACAATTAGCTCCGGGTCAAGAGGCACCTCCATATGACGATGCTCCGCCCAGCTATGACGAAGCCATCGCGGAGAACCTGGCTGGCCCCTTCGACGGCATGCAGGCCCGGCCAGCCTACAGCGGTGTCACGAACGAAAATGCGCCGAGCCAGTTACCTCCTGAGAAGAGTTGAAGTGATCCAAAGCATGACTTGTCTGGATAAATGCTTTAATGTGCTGATGATAACGATAATGCCGGGTGTGGAGGATTTTGATAGGACTGAGAAAAGGAGTGAGGGGTTCATTCAGATCCTGGCTCGATCATGGTGCCATTAATTTTTCACTTGGTTGGAATCACGATGGGTTGTTGAGTTCTCACTTCCATGTTACCTTACATGTGCTGTTTTAAGAGGAGTTATTGGTTAAGTACTGGCACATATACATCCCAGACCCAGGCTTGGATGTAACTCCAGTATCACCTTATTGTCATACATAGTTTGAGGTTGTCTTGGATCTAGAATCCCATTGTTAGTAATAGAGTCACAAATACCGAGTACCTACCTACTTCAGAACAGTTCCAGCTCAGTTTACCAGACATTGACATTGACTTTAAAGAATCAGTTGCAGCAAGAGAAGATCATTTCCACACACTTGCAGCGGGCTAAGCAGAGTCTTCATGAACTATCTGGACTTAAGAATAGTGTAGTCGCAGTTTTCGTTTGCCGTCAGACTGTCATTTCATCAAGCACTGAAGGCTCAAGTAAAAGAGGGAAGCCCCAAATATCTATCAACATGATGGAAAATAAAGGCAATACCTGAGCCCCAGAAATTCTATAAGCACTTATATTATGGAAGCTTTTTATAATATTGCAGAATAGTTACAGTTACATCTAAACTGTAAGCCAATAATCCCAAAATAAATAAATAGTTACTCATTCTACATTTTTCTTAGACACGGAGCGCAAACGCAACTATTTTACCCCCAAAAAAAAAGAATATCACACGCATTCGCGCCGTGACGTCATTAGTTCGTGACAGTCGTTCTACTTGACTACTAGAACTCTACCTACACCAACACTTCTATCGCATTGCGCCCATGCGACTCAACAATCCATGAACAAATCGGCAATATGGCGCAATGCGCCTGCTTCACCCCTATCCCGGCAACTATATCGCGCGCAATGCCATCGAAGCTTCGCTTGCAGCACTTACCTCGGACGTGAACATGATCCGAGGATAAAGGCGTTGGGCAGGGAAATATCTGACGACTATGCGATAATAAGAGAAAAATACGGTGCCGCATCTGATCCCACTGTGTGAGGTTATCTTGCTAATACGTTTGGTGATAGAGACTCCAAAATACCCTATCGTCCTCGCCCACGGCCTCTTCGGCTTCGCTGAACTCCGTCTCTCTCCATACTTTCCAGCTGTCGAATACTGGCATGGCATTCGAGATGCCCTCACTGCACAAGGCGCCACCGTCTTGACGCCCACTGTGCCTCCATCATCCTCTATTGCCGATCGCGCTACTGCTCTCCGCTCCGCCCTTGAAGCCCTCGCTCCAATGCCCCAAGCCGTCACAATTGTCGCACACAGCATGGGTGGTCTTGATACTCGATACATGCTTTCACACCTCGCTCCGCTCCCAGTCCGCGTTGCGGCTGTGGTTACCGTTGCAACGCCGCACCGAGGAAGCGCATTTGCAGACTACCTCCTTGATGAAGAAGTCTCACCACTGCACCATTACTTGCCTCAACTTTATCAGACATTTGAAAAAGCTGGCCTCGGTACAGCAGCGTTCTCGCAGTTGACGAGACGCTACATGGCTGAAGAGTTCAATCCGAGCACGCCGGATCAACCAGACGTGCGGTACTTTTCGTACGGAGCGGCAGTGGAGCGGCCGGCGCTGCTGAGTCCATTTCGGCACCCGCACGCCGTCATGACACAGGCCGAGGGACCCAACGATGGACTTGTCAGTGTGGAGAGCAGCCACTGGGGCACATACAAAGGCACGCTCCTTGGAGTGAGCCACTTGGATCTGATAAACTGGTCCAATCGTGTTAGTTGGACAGTCCGGGAGTGGATGGGGATCAAGAGGAATTTCAATGCTATTGCATTCTATCTTGACATAGCAGATATGCTAGCCAAAGAGGGTTACTGATACAGTATCCTCTGGTCTGCATCATGGCATGTATGAGTATTCTACGACACGCATTCCTGAAATCTTAGAGATGGGATACACATGTAAAAGTAACTGTCATAATAGACATGAAATCAGTAGGCGCCTCTTCAGGTTAAGCGTTTCATGATGCTGGAGTTTGTTTCTGGAATGAGATTTCGAGTAGATGATTATTGTTGATTGCTTCAAACGAGTAGGTATCAGTAGCATTAGAAGATAGAATACAGCCACCTTGCCGCGAACACTCGACGAGAACCCGCCCTCCAGCACATTTGTCCCACGAGATCCGGTGGTATGTAGGTATGTACAAAAGATTTGCCAGTCAACTCTGCTATCCGTAAGAGATTTCGTTGGCAGTTGATAAGCGAGGAATTGGTGAGGGACGTAACCGGCAACAGTTGACTGGAATACGGGGTCACAGTCGGTCACCCGATGTGTCGCAGAAGGCACCTCGTCGTAACACCACATCTACCTGAGGCTCATAGTCCAAAGACGCTCATGACTATGCCTCAGGTTACGCTCCACTCTCCTTAACGTCGGCCTCATCCGTATCAAACGGCTTAGACGGTAGAGGCCTTGTTGGCCTTGCGAGCAATGGCCTTCCTGTAGAGGAAGAGGCTGAGAAGGCCAATGGCGACTATCCAGAAATTTAGCATAGTTACCAGACATCTTGGGTAAAAGACATGACATACCAACACCAACAATGCAAAAGACGACAATAACACCAGGCTCCTTGGCGGCCCAGTTTTGACGCTTGGCAAGCTGGTGGACGACCTCGTCGCGGGTCATGAGAGACTTGATGGCGGCCATTGTGTCTGGAGTGGAGAGATTGCTAAGGAAGACATGTTAGCAAACGAGTATTTTCTTGGCTCCGCGCCGCGATAAAGCGGCCATAGGCAGACAGCCCACGCTTCACAAATTCTCGTCCTTTTCCACTGAGCGACACTGTCGCACCAATTCAAATGGGTTATGGCGGCGATGTCGTTCAATTGAGCAGCATAGGAGCGAGTCCAGAGCGATTCATCCAGGAAATGTTCTGACGGAATTCTTGGCAAATGTCACTGAAGACGCTGACGCCGGCATTTGCGCTAGGATTGCGACGACGTGCATGACTCCAGAACTGAGTAGACGGCCATTACACAGGAATTGGCTTGACTATCGAGACGTACAATGGGCCCGGAGGCGGACGAGAAGAGCGAAAGAAGAGCAGCGTGACTGTGAGTAAGGAATTGACCTACCTTTGCGATCTTGGAGGGTGATGAAGAAGCAGCAAGTGAATCTGGTCGCGAAGGCGGGCTCTTCTGTGGTTTTGTTGATCAGCTATCTGACACCAAAAGTCACCCAAGAGCTGTGAAAAGTGGAGAAAACAGCGTCACGACCCGCGAGGAATCAGACTTTGTACCAAACGAGGGAAAGGATTCTGTACGTAAAATGGGTCCAGATCCCGGGCAACACCAGCTAAGAGAGGTCAAGGCGAGCGAGCAGGGTCTCTTTCAGTGGTTGCTTGGGTCCATAGCGTTAGTGGATACAAGCCCCAGGGGGGTGATCTCATCGTGGGAGAGCAGTGAGGTGTGGTGCGACTGAGGCCAGGCTTCGAGGAGGCACCAGGTGATGCCCATCAGGTACCTATCCTATCTCGAGACTCTGAGGCTTTTTGTGCATTGTACAATACTACCAAAGTCCAAGTACAAGATTTGATACAGGATTTGACGCCCCCCGAGTGCCCCGGATGAGGTGGATTTCCATGGAGGTGGTGATGATGATGCTCCAATCCAGAGACCAGGGGCTGGGTTACAAAGTGGGACTTACAAAGACGACAGGCTCTGTCTGCTAGGAACAAAACAAAAACAGAGCAATTGTCACTGACAAGGATGCAGATCGATTGGAATTTTGCTGATATGGGCGTGTCTGAGAGGCCGAAAGAAGGGAGTTTTTGAGGTGCGAAAAGGAGTATGTAGTTGTACCTAGGACGATGCTGGGGTGGACAAGAGAAGAGAGATGAAAGACGAGATATTCCAATCTGTCTTTGGGAAGCTTCGCTGATGGTGAGAAAAGATAGGTACACCCATGACGACGGGAGTGTAGGCAATGGCAAGGGCCAGGTAATGGAGCTGAAGTAGCAACTTCCCAACTTACAACGAGGGATATTCCAGGCAACACCTCTTTCTCTGTTACAGCTACGAAATTTAATTGACTGACTGTCATTCATAGCAATCAATAATCGCTCACTCAATTGACTTTTTATCTAAATCGACGCAACCCATACCTCATTACGAGGTAGCTTCCATGTCACCAGATTACAAAGACCCGATGCTCATACCACTCAATGCTTGGTCAATTCCGCTCTCCACGAACGGGCCGCCTATACAGGGACGCTAGTCCCGGTGCAAGGTACGAGCGGAGATACACGATGAGTCTGTACTGCTCATCAACATTGCCGCGGGATAAAAAAAACTGCTGGAACACACCAAGAAAACAGCTCGCCTTGACCAATGCGCAACTCGGAACACGGCAACTGAAGAAACGGTGCGGTGAGATTGTCAATCGCCCATGTGGGGAGGTCGAGGCTCTATACCACTTGCGTCCATTCATTCATGGGTTCCACAGCCAGCGAGCAAAGCTCGAGGTTTTGAATATGACAGTCTACACACGGTATAGTGCTGCTTTCCCACCAACAACTTGCGCGAATTTACTTCTCCAATATAGGGAGGCAATTGCCCATGGAAGGCTGTCAACTCCGTCCCGTCGGCTGCAACGGAATCGATTTAAACGGGTACCGCCTCCATCCATCACAGCAAGCCCATCTCTGGTAGGACGATGGGTATCATGCACGAGAGATTGCGCGAAGTCTCCGAAATGACGACAAATTCAGTATCCAGCCTCGTGCCGTTCCTGGACGGTTCTCGTAAAGGGTCGGTTTACCCTTCTGCATTGTTGTTTTTCTTATTTTCAGCCTCTGTTTAATTACATGAGTTATGGGAGATTATGCTTTGCCAACTTGATCAACATCTGTGTCTCGGCAGCTCTTGAGTGACCAATCAAACAAATGCGCAAAGCTTAGCGCAGGCTGTTGTCTTCATGATATTGCATGAGCCATCGCCAAGCTTCCAAATACATATTGCCCTTAGAATGTGCTTCAGGCCTGTTGCTTCTTGTGATCATACTCTGTTATCAGGCTCCGACGGATAGCGGCCTCGGGCACGCCGCCGCTCTACAAGGACTTCTCAGTCACTCTCATTTTCACCTTGTTACCTGGGCTTGCTAGGCTCCATCCGAAGGGGAGATCCTCCAAAAAACAACTCTCCACATCTTTTCCCCGAATCTCCACAATTACATGCGACACTGTGCAAGCTAAAAGCTTTGCTTGACCTGACATGCAAGGATCCAGCGACCGAGTCTGAAATCAAGCCTTATCGACCCAGTTTCAATGCCGGGAAGAAGCATGCATCCTTTGTTTCCGGCGCTATCCACGAACTTGCGACCGACTGTCATTCAACAACCAACGTACCGGAGAAGATCTTGAGATGAAAGAGGTTGTCAACACCAAGATCCACGATCAACATTTGTCGCCATCCACAAACAAAGTCTCATCCTGCTAACTTCTAACGACTCTGGATAACACAACATGGGTTTACTGCTGCATGGCATGGGTCTGCTAGCATCATGAGAGAGCGCTGGGCTGCCGGCTTGGCGTGGAAAGTGGAGAGTCGGCATCCCATGGCTGACCACTGAAAGCATACGGATTGGTGCCACTGCAAGCCTCGAAACTCTCTCAATGGACATCAGTTCGCTTTTCCATGTCCGATATGGTTTATTCACAGGCAGGATTGTGAGCTGGTACTCGTTGGATTCAGAAGTCAGAAGTCCAGGCCCGGAGTTCTCTCAATTGAAATCCCGGCTGGAAGTCCCGGAGACGAGGGATAAAACGGCTATGCCTGCAAGGTTTCGCGCCCTAGTTGCCGACTTGTGGCCGGGACACCTCGCTATCACCGGGAGTTCACCCCAGCGCGACAACCGCCTACATTAGTAGTGTGATGAGGTCATAGGCCATTAGTACGTAAACTTGAAGGAGAGCGCCTTTACGAAATATCATGCTTATCTACGGCTGTAAGTGAGAGCCTCTACACGGCAACAATTCGCCTGCCTGGCTCGAACTGAAAACCCTTACCAGCCTGGCGAGGTTTTGCTATTACCGTTATGTGAGTACAGCCGTGGCTGGGTAGGCAGACCTTTACGCCTCGAAACATACATAGTACATTGAGGCATCCCCAGCGGCCGGAGCCGAGCTTGGCCAACAGCCTGAGGAAATGGTACAAATATCACGGCAGGCCAAGATATCGAGTTTGGAGAAACACGGATGCGGTCACGGTGGTCCGGGGGCTTTTGTATCTGCTGGGGGTTCGGCATGCCTTCTAGCCTTCCATAAACGAGAATGTTACGAAATACCGACCCTGCGTACGACGCCAAGCTAGGAACGAATCCGCGGAAGTATGGGGTGCGTAATTAGTGGTATATCGTCACCAATGAACCCGACTATGGGACTTCGGCCAGGCAACATCGAATGGGTTAATGGCTTTATAGTGTCAGGCGCTGTCGAGGTCCGAATGTATCATTTTGGGGGCGGTCAGTGTTTCCACTGGATGATCGACACTTTCCTCTGGGGTTGACCAACATTGAGCACCGGAAATCCATGCGCATGTAGTTGTTCTCCGCCTAGGAAATCATGATAAACCTGTAAATAAGTCGCCCTGAAGTTGCTCTGCTTGTTGTTTTCTGTGAGCGACTCCAGATGTATGATAGCCAATCTTGTCGATGATGAGACAAATGTTCACTCGCATGGCAAGGCTTGCTTGACGATATTTGTAGCCCAGGCGTATTGATTTTCTGATATGCTCAGCCTTTGACAATAACTATCCTGAATACCTAGTGGTAAGTTCTTATGAAACTTTATTTTTCTGTCAGACACGGTAAGCAACACCTTTACTTTGCATACTACATTTTAAAGCCCGATGCTGGTAATCAGCACACACGGTGTTGTGCGAGGTCGCCTATTGTTAAAGTGTTCCATCAACAGATCTCTGGCCTATCCATGCATGCATCACTCCTCGTCAGACTATTGGGTAACACCAAGATTGAATAGTTGGGCTTTGGCCCAGATTGGCATTTAGTGGTCGTAGCTAGAGTTTCCTCAATTACTTCGTGAAGATTGTCTAATTCTTACTGACGACGTGAGATAAGATATTGGTATAGGGTAGTCAGTGTATTATTCGGAGGACTATCGCTTCATTCTTATGGGTCCATCAACACTAATACAGGACTAACAGCTGACCACAATAGAACCTAGGAGATGTAACATCTTGATCACTTGGCCTTGTCCCACACGTGTCTGACACCCTTGATAAGAGCCATGAAAGGGGATACAGCGGATTCGGCGATGTTAGTCCTTTCATAAGAACACTCCTCACTGCGCCATTTTCCTTTGCTAGTTCTTTCGACCTTCTGTTTCAATAGTCCAGAATTATTTCTCACCTCGGGCGACTCGAATGCATCTTCTCAACTTAGATCGTCGTCATTGTTGATTGGGCCTTGCTCGCCAACCTTTCACTAATTGTCCTAACCATTCCATTTCTGTATGCGCCCAATACTACGCATAGGCCGAGACCTTGGGATATACAGCCAACCTATCTAGGTACCTAACACCTACCACCACCCTGGTCTATATAATCGCAAGTTCAAGATCGAATAGTGATAGTCGAGTGCCAAGTCAGCACCACCTAGAACCACGCGTATTGCCCATTTTAACGGTCGAACGCACGTGAGATGGCACCTTCGTGGGCAAATGATTTACGGCGTCTCAACCGCAACAACTTTACGACTCTACAGACAGCGCCATGGGCTGAAATATCGGGGTCACTGGGTGATCTTGGCACCTTGCTGCCTTTGATGATTGCCTTGGCAGCACAAGGATCCATCGATTTGGGAAGTACACTGGTGTTCACGGGCTTGTTCAATATCCTCACTGGCGTATTCTATGGTATTCCTTTACCTGTTCAGCCCATGAAGGTGAGTATCCGAGCAACACATTCGTGTCAAATTACAACAAGGCTTACCTCATGTGTTACTGTATAGGCTATTGCCTCGGCAGCCATCCAGAATGGCTCTCCTATGGGTGTCGTAACGGCTGCAGGCCAATGGGTTGGTGCTGCCGTACTCATCATGAGTGTTACAGGTCTCCTGAAGGGGGTTGTCCGTGTTGTACCACTCCCAGTAGTAAAGGGTATTCAGTTGGGAGCAGGCCTCTCGTTGATTCTCGGCGCCGGATCTTCTCTGCTTCAGCCTCTGCACTGGGGCCATCCAGCTCTTGATAACCGTGTGTGGGCTTTGATCGCTTTCCTCGTTCTAATCGGCACACAAAAGCTCTCCCGGTTCCCCTATGCTTTGCTCTTCTTTATACTAGCCCTTTTATTTGCCTTTATTCAGGTCGCTATTTCTCACGAAAGCCTCCCGTGGCTTTATGCTTGGCACCCTCGCTTTGTCATGCCGCACTGGGTCGGAAACGGTGATTCGCCTGCCCTGTGGATGGCCATCGGACAACTGCCTCTGACCACACTCAACTCTATCATCGCCGTCAGTGCACTGTCCCAGGATCTTCTACCCGAACTTCCCACTCCCTCGGTGACATCAATCGGAATCAGCGTTGCGCTGATGAACTTGAGCAGCACCTGGTTCGGAAGTATGCCTGTCTGCCATGGTGCCGGGGGATTGGCCGCCCAATATCGCTTCGGAGCTCGAAGCGGCTCCAGCATCGTCGTATTGGGAGCTTTCAAGCTAGTACTGGGGCTTATGTTTGGCGAAACTCTCGTAGATCTCTTGAAGCACTACCCCAAGAGTCTTCTTGGCATCATGGTGATAGCAGCTGGTCTCGAGCTCGCTAAGGTGGGCAACAGTCTCAACCAAGGAGCCACCGATTTATGGAACACGGCTGCAGGTCAGGGACTGCTTCGACAACGCGATCTTTCAGATGATGAACGTCTTGAGAGATGGACTGTCATGCTCATGACCACTGCTGGAATTCTCGCTTTCAGGAACGATGCTGTGGGGTTCTTTGCAGGCATGCTCTGCCATGGAGCGTATCGTCTTTCGGAACGATTGACAAAGCGATACTCTCACCGTACATTTTCAACTGAGCATGAGGCCCTGCTTCACTGAACTTTCGGCGCTTTCACTGTATGCTACGAAGACCCTATGAATACGCATTTCGCATGGCGTTTTGTTTCTTCTCGGACGATATGGGTATCAACTTTGGGTGGTCGTCTTTTCTTTTCTCGGTATGAGAACATCAAAGGATAGTCTGCATCGTAGAAACTATATGTTAGCATCCAATATCGAAAATGTCCTTAGAGTTTGTTATGTGGTGTTCGATTTGATGGGCGTATTTTGACCATACATTGCTATAGCATTATTCATGTTAGTTGATGATAAGCCTTGCTCTGAATATTTTGTGAAAACGTGAGTCTCGATAGGCTTCTCAATATACTCGTCATGCATTGCACAGAGTGAAGGTAGAATATAACATGGCTACCTAGTTTCTGAATGTAACTCGCTGGGTTGTCATTTTTAAATGTTAACAAGTACTCCCGAGTGAGGGGCCACGCTTAATCGTTCAATTGAATGGTTTTAAGGAACCCGATCTGATTCGGAATAGGAACTTCATTATGCTCATCGAAATGCTTATGTGCAGATAGCTTCATTTACACCCTGAGCAACAGGGTAGGCTGGCGCAGTAAGGGAAAACGTAAAAGATTGCACTACTGGTCCCCAACTAAATTGTCATATACAGAATGAGAGTCCCCAGAAATGTCAAGTCAGGACGGTACGATATAACATGCTAGAATTGATAAGTCTTCGAACATAATACAAGTCACTCAGAAGTGACAAAGTGGGGCTGGATCTGAGTGACATTGAAGATTGGATATTTTTTATGTTATTGAGGATTTGAGAAAATGAATAAGATCGGCTTTTGTTTACCTATGAAAGTTGAAGCATTGTTCCTAGAGATCTCTATTTTGGTTCCTGAACAATAAGGAATAAACCTACAACTCAGGTAGGTGGCTGACAGCGCGGGGAAAGAACTTGAGTACCACCATGTGTACCTTACTCAAGGGAAGATGCAGTAAGGTCTTTGCCTGAGGTAACACTTGCTTATCAGAGTCGTCTACCTTACAAAGGTGATTTATGTCTTCTCTACCTGCCTCTTGTTAAAACAATATCGAAACTGGTTCCTTCAATCTTCGCACAAGTAAATGCCTGGGAAAGTGCAACCCAACAAGGTCATATTCGTGATTGCGACTTCCTGATTACCCAAAGCGTACTAGCGGCGCAAAACATCACGGTCAACCGCCAATCTAGCAAGTAAGAGGAGACTCGGGGTCCGTGAAGGAAGGAAGCCCCTCAGCTGACCTATCAAAACGTGCAGCCTAGCCCGCCCTGACCATCTCAGTTATCGCGGCTCAAAGGACCCAGAAAGCCTCGCCCGCTTGAACCTTTTATTTTCCCCGTCTCCAGCCAACGGCGATACCTTCTGGATTACACCCTGAGGTGAGGGCGAAGTGACGAAGGAGCTGGTCGCACGAGCAGCGATGACTTCGTCCATTGCTGGCCTGAATGGCCTGCAAAACAGCCTGGGTGCCGACAGAGATACCCAGGCTGTCGCATCCAGGACCGTGACAACGACATCAACAGAAACAGAAACAGAAACAAAAACACAAACACAAACACAAGCTGCGTCTTCACCAGCTGCGACGCCATCAAATGCGACTCCCACCCCATCTGCGACAAAGATAAACGTGACTTCGCATTCACCGACGAGCAACGACGAAAACCGCGATTCAAAAGTTGCTGACCCGGCACCGGCCAAACCCCCAGTCCCAGCGCCTTCTGCTTCTGCCTCAATTCAAACTTCAAGCTCAAATTCAAACGGAAACTCTGCTGGGGTTTCCTCCTCTTCGACTATGGCCAAGACCGTCGACGCTTCAAAGTCAACTTCCACATCCACTCCCGCGCCTCCCTCGACTGCCATCGTACCAACTGTATCTGCTTCTCCTCCAACAGTCTCATTAAATCCTTCACCCGAAGAACCTTCGGCTGCTCTTGCACCAAAGGCCGCAACCCCTAACCAAGAATCAGCATCTTCTGCCCCAGCGAAAGTGTCGGACTCTCGACCTTCACCATCTACGCCGCCCTCGACTCACGGCGTCCCGAGCGCTCCTGCCATAGCCGCTAATGCTACCACATCAACATCACAGCAACAGCTGGAGATGCCATTGAATACCGCGGCCTCAGCTCATGTGAATGTTAAGTCTGGTGATCACACCATGCTTGACGCTTCTACCCCTCGCGATGCGGCTGCAACATTAAACGTTGATCAAGCTCAACAATCTACACCCTTGCAGCTACAGATGCAGGCCGACAACTTGGGAGAACAGTTTGCGCCGTCGACTCCTTATGCTGCAGCATCGATGCCCACCATCAACCAGCACGCTTACATGATGATGGCACTGGCTACAATGTCAGGGGCCGCGACAGCCATGTCACCACCTCCCACAGTCACACCAGCTCAGGTCACTTTGCCTAACCCGTTAGACGAGTCTTTCCAAGGCATCGCCCCGACAAATTCGACGCGCCAAACAGATTCCCACAAGGCTCTTGAATCCTTTGCACGTATTGAATTTGCCGACAGCGTGTTTCAGATGACCACCTATGCTGTCATAATTGGACGAGATCAGCGTGCGCTGGAGCAAGCACGCCGTGACGAAAGACGTGCCGAAGAGTATCGGCGACGTACTGAAGAGAACGTACACTTAGGTCTCCCGCCACCTTCCCCGATACACCCAGATCGAAGCAAGTTCAGCAAATCCTATGTCAGTGAAGAGGGAGGTATGCTGGGTCCCGAATCAGATACTGGGGAAAACCCCCGACCAACAAAAAGGCGTAAGACGAGTACACAGGGGTCATCACAGCACGACTTGGATGAAGCGGCAGCACAAGCTCAGGAAAACATGATTTCTAACCGACAATATGTTTCTCATACGCCTGGTGCTGCAGCAGTTGATTTGGGCTCTCTGCGTCCCTCGCCATACCATGTTCCGTTCATTGGTATTCACTCACCGGGTCCAAACATTGCTTCCAAGACGAAAGCAATTTCCCGGGAGCATTTGAAGATCGCATACAATCAAGACATGGGTGTCTTTGAAGCTATACCCCTTCATAAGAATGGGTTCTTCTGTGAGGATGTGCACTACAATCGCGAAAAGCTCGTCCTGCGATGCGGCGATCGATTGCAAATCAAAGACGTCGACTTCCGATTTCTCATCAATGGAGTTGAGAGGGGCCGAACGGGTGCCGAGGAGGATATCGAGGAAGAACCCGTCATGGCCCTCAAAAAGCGACACGCCCAAGGCGGAAAAGAGATGAGTTTCGATTTTGAGTCTGCACATGGTAACGGCGAAATTCAGGACACGAGCGATGAGTTGTCTGATGTGGCCAGCCCACCTGAGTCTCCTGACTTTGGTGACGGCGATGAAGATGAGGCTGAGGCAGAAGCAGAAGCTGAGGAGCCAGCAGCCATCCAAACAGTGGAGACAGTCCAAGAAAAGGAGGCCAAGGCTGAAGCTGATATGGAAGAGGAGGCAGATGGTGAAATGGATGCGGAAATGGACATGGACATGGACATGGATATGGACATGGATATCGATGACATGACAATTGCAGGAGCAGAATCCGGATTGAAGCATGAGGGCATGCTTGATCCCCATCAAGGACATTTGATGCCTCAGATACCCAAAAAGAGGGGGCCTGGCAGGCCACCCAAGAATGGCATTATGTCGAAACGAGAGCAGCGGCTGCTGAAGAAGCAACAGCAAGAGATGGCCAAGAAGACCTTGCCACAGGCGCCTCCAGTAGAGCCGCCAATCAAACGTAAGGTCGGACGGCCCCGAAAACATCCTTTGCCGGAAGGATCCTCGGAGAGACCAGAAAAACGCAAGTACAAACCTCGCAAGCCTCGGGAGGACGGTGCTGAAGGTTCAGATGCAGAGAGGCGAGCAAGAGAAAAGAAGGAGAAAAAAGCTCGACCAAAATCCCCTCCCTTGGAGCTCAAGATCGAGGACTACACCGAAGAACAGCTCCAAAAGCCGAACAAGAACTATGGTGTGCTTATCGACGAAACGCTTACCGCGGCTGGACCGGACGGCCTTACGCTCAAACAGATTTACAAGCGCATTTGTCAGAGATATCCCTGGTTCTACTTCCATACAGAAACGAAAGGCTGGGAAAGTAGTGTGCGTCATAATCTTATTGGAAATGAGGCTTTCAGAAAAGATGAGACTACGAACCTTTGGTCTCGTGTTCCAGGTGTTGAACTGGATGCTGGTAAGAAGAGAAAAGCCTCGTCACCAGATCGTGCAGCAACACACGCGTATGGTCAATATCCAGCTCCGTATGCCTATAATGCCCAGCATATGGCACCTGGAGCTCCTGGCTACCCCCCTGGCCAGGCACCTCCTGGTTATCATATGCCAACATATACGGCACAGCAAACACAGCCAGGGCGGCCAGCGCAGCCATATGGTGCGTCTGCATCACCACCAGCGCCTGGTCAACCAGCCCCAGTAGCGGTGGCATCACAACCGCCGGCGCCAGCACAGCTACCACCAGGTTACGGGCCTCCGCCAGCCCCTGCGCGCCCACAGCTTGGGGTGCCTCCGCAGGGTACTTACAGCTCTCCATACGCACCACGGCCACCCCCACCAGCAAACACACCGATCAAGAGCGAGGAAGGGCACGCCAATGCTACAGCTGCTGCTGCTGGCGCACCCCTTGCGCAGCAGCAGCAACAGCAGCACCATCCCCATCCCCCAGTGCCTCTGGCTGCAGCTGCGAAGACTGTGCCTGGAACTGGACCGCCACAGGCGCAACAACAGCCTGCCACTCCTGTGAACCGCACCCCATCGGTTTCAGCAGCGTCTCCCACGGCCCGCTATGCCATCGAGCCCAAGTTGCTCGCTGCAGTTGTCAAGCTGAAGAGCGGCCTGATTGAAAACCTTAAGAAGGCTCGTAACCCCAAGGCCGAAGGGATTGTCATGTCAGCACTCAACCGCTGCATCGGCCTTAAAAAAGAAGCGACCGAGAACGACAAAATGGAGACGATTTGCATGAAGGGCATCCGCCAGGTTGTTGATGCTTACATGAAATCAAAGAGTCCCACACCTGGGCCCGCGTCTTCTGGCTCCCCTTCTGCTGCCGAGACGCTGCCTTTCTTTGATGCCAAAGTTCTTGCGTCCATCAATGGCTTCAAGGATGTCTCAGTCAAAGCTCTCAACCCAAAGCTTGGCGAAGCCAAAGCGGAGGCTGTCACGTTGTCCGCTATTGACCGAGTACTAGGCATAGCAGACGCTAGCATTGTCCCACCACCTGGTGAGGGTGAGGCTGTTGGCAACTTTGAAGGGATCGAGCTGCACCTCATGAAATCCATTCGACAGCTTCTGACGGGTATGAACCAGAAGGTTTGAGATCGTGATTTGATGTTGTTGCTGTTACAGTCACTGAGCTGTCACCTCTGGATTGACCAGAGTCAAGTTCAAGGATACTGCGAGGGTTAGAAAGAGGTAGTGGAATACTAGAGTAGGGTACAATGCTTTTCATGGCGTTTGGATGGTCTAACGACGGATACGACCCAGGGGCGCTGGACTTATTTTACCAAGGCTCAAACGTCCCAAACAAAGGACCCTGTATGCTTTCGGGCAATTTTTTCATGATAGGGTTACATGTCGAGCCAAGAAGCTTGATCCAAAAAGGTACATGGAGTTTCTTGTTGGGGCGATTGATGCCCCTTTCTTCTCTTGTCTCATATACCTCTAGAGCAAGCGATCGTCTTATCCAATTCGATATTTCATGAACTTTTCCCTGCATTCATTGCATTTGCGTGAGGCTATGTGAAGTTCAGAGCTTAACTGCCCGCCCCCCGAACTCAATCCGTATTCTGTGCTCAACAGAAAACTCCCCATCCAGTCCAGGTGGCTCTCGATTGCAATAGGTTTGTGTCACTCAAATGCAAAGATCTTCGTTCACATTACGACCACGAGAAAAACAAGATTTCAAGCCACTAGTACGTACCTCATTCAGAGGGACGCTCATTTTCTCCAGCTCAGCAAATCATCCTTAGGCTTCATGTTTGTAAAAATGCCAGTAACAAAAGCCGTCCTCATCATCATTGTCTCTTGTAACATGACATTCTTGTTCGTTCTTGTTCGCCAGTCGCGGCCCATGCATATCCACTACCAAAGGGATGAGCTGAGATTCTCCTCCACTTTCCATTGCATAGCATTCCATCCACGTCTGTTTGTTTCATCACCATATCTTATTGAGATTTCCAGATTTCCCCTGCGCCCGAGGTATCAAGTAAAAATAAAAGGATTAGACTTCTATATGAGAAGGGGGTAGGAAAATGTGTAAGGGAAGTTTTGTTAGGGAAGGACCAGATACGCCTCACACCAATTAAAAAGAAATTTGTAAGTAATGCCGTGTGCGTGGCATTGATCAAGCTGTCTGTGGGATCTCTTTCTCTTTCTCGGACTCGAGGCTTGACTTGGCTTCTTCAGCCTTTTGGCCCGCGAGTTTGTCGACGCCAGAAACACCGCTGTCAGCTTCGTCGTATGAAATTCCCAGGCCGTTGGCTTCCTTTCGGGCCGAACCAGCGTCCTCTTCAGCCCCTTCGTCGAGGTTCATCAGAGCCGGTGGGCGATGACGCATCTGCTTGGCTTTAGAAAGAGAAATTGTCTTTTGTTGGTACGTCGTAGTGATGGGCTTCGTATCATCTCGATCAATTGTTGCCTTCATTAAGGCCGCCATCCATAGGCGACCTTGCTTTAGATTGGGAACAGCGAAGTAGTGAACGGTTGGCTTTGTGAAGTTCACAGCCCTGGACAGGCCAGCTCGGGGAGGAACCAGCTTGAAGATGAAGATAGAGTCATCCCCCTTCTCCAAGTTGTCATCGCCATTCTGGGATGCAGGCATTGACTGACCTCCAAGGCTTGTGATCGTAGCATGAAGACCTGTGAGTTTCTCATTGTCTGCTGGTAGAACTCGATGAAATGAGATATCGATGAGTCCCTTTTCTTGGTCGTCATCTTCTGAGTAATAATATGCCAGCCGTCGGCCCTTGAGAACAAAGAAACGAGGCTTCCAGGTTGTCATGAGGTTGGAACTCTTCTTCCTCATCCAACCACTATAATCGGCATCTTTGCTTGCTTCTTTTGGCGAGATTTTGAGCAGCCCGCGGGTGTAGGCGCTCGTTTCCTTCTTGCCCTTCTTACCAGCCTTCTTGTTGACCTGGGTTACGGGAGTATTGGGACTCTTGGCAGTGTCGGGAGATTCAAGATCGAAACTTGCTCCACCTGATGGAGTTGTCGAGCCGGTTCGCGCAGGTGAGTCGACCAAGAAATCTTTGTTCGATGAGTCCGTTGGAGTTGAAGCCTTCGATCGATCAAGGCTAAGGTTATCAGATATGGCCCGCATACCCTTTCCTCCAGCCAGGGCAATGGGTTTGTTGACCATTGATGACAGCCAGTCCGAGTTGAAACCTTGATGTCTCGATGAGATAGGTGAGGCGGTTGAGCGAGCGGAACTGACTGAAGTGTCCAGTTTGGTGACGGTGGGTGAAGGAGCGTCGTTGGGTGGCGGCATATTCATCGTTGATTCCGAAGCGGCTGACGCAGTTCTCCTATGAGCGCCAGACTGAATACCGTAGTACTTCTGAGCTGCTGACGAGATACCCCCTTCCGCAATAGACCCCACGCTACCGAATCTTGACTGTCGTGCCATAGCTGTGGCACTTCTAACCCTTTGCTCTTCCGCATAGCTTGACTTTCTCGATTCAGCATTGCTGTCGCGCTTTCGCAATAAGTTTCTTTTCCTCCCATCCACCTCTGTTCCAGAGAAGTAACCCCGATCAGCATCGACAGTAGAATCCTGTGCTTCTGCTCCCGATGGGCTAAGTAAATCTTGAAGACCAGTTGAAGAAAGGGGCCGCTGGGGGGGTTGCGAATAAGCGTTGCCCAGGGTCCAGTTTCTGTCAAATGATGGCTGCTTTTTATGGGCGGTCTCGCTTCCGGGGAAAGTACCCGATGTCGCGATCCTAGGAACGGGAACGGCTGGGCTTGCCGCCGCAGGGCCAGCTTGGCGAAAATCAGTTGACGAAGAGTGTCGACGCGAATGGTTCAATTCCCTGATCGATGCCGCGGATGGCCGCTTGATATGACTAGCGCGGTTAGAGCTCTCTTGCGCATGAGATCCTCCAAATGTTGGAGATGCCTTTGGCGTATTCTGTGATAAGGAGAGTCGCCTCGTCTGAATAGAAGTGGGCCGATTGGTTAGGGTGTTTGCTCGGCTCCGAGATCTACGGCCTTCTTCTGAACCATCGTTTCCAAAGGTTTGCGTCGTACGTCGTGTCTCCAAGCCTTGGTTACTCACTTCATCCTGAAGTGCCTTGATCTTGTGCCAAGTCTTGAGGCGCCGGCCGACAGACCCAAGATCGAACGCCTTGATGAACAGTGAGCTCTGATCCATACCGAGGATAACCTCGCCGGATATCTCCTGGTCTCTGAAGACCTCGCAATGGTGCTTTTCGACTCCCGACGTAAAAAGATATTCGGCAACATCATCGGGAGACCACGATTCGACTTCGTCTCGTGTATGAAAACCCTCCTCTTCTTCGTCAGTCTCTTCACCTTGGATGTACGATGCTCGTTGATCGGGATGGGTGCTGCTGTATTCGCTTCCAGAATCGTTCGCTATCGCTCGGAGTCCGCCGTTGCTCGCAGGTGATCGTAAATCGGTAATGTGCTCGTCAATAACAGTGAGCGTTTCATGCAAGACAGGGCTGTCCTGATTCTGAGTCGTTAGCTGGCTCAAGGCGGGCAACACAGGTGGCTCGCTTGGCACCAGTGTGGGTTCAGATTTGACGTTATTGAGAGGCAATGTCACAGGGTTCCTATTTTGTGGTTGTTGCAACTCGTTCTCTTCTTTGGTACCTGTATCAGCGCTCGAGTTCTGAGCCTGTTCTTGCTGAGCAGTCTGGGCCTTTGAAGCACTAAAAGTGCTCGTGGGAATATTTCTTGGGGCTGGCCTAGTGTAAACTGCCAAGTGTCAATCAATGTTCTCGCCGTGGGGTATAGAGCAACGTTTTAAGCACCAACCTTCAGGAAAGAGCCCATTGTTATTGTTTACCAGATGACGGCCGAGGAACCATCCATCACCAAACTCGTCGTCTCGTTCTATGAGTTCAACTCGGTCGCCCTTCGCAAGACTAAGTTCATCGGAGCTTCGAGCCTGGAAATCATCTGCAGGGTTGAGAAACGAAATCAGTATCAGAGGATACTATAGACAAAGAACGGGAAGCCAGAGGATAGACATACGTATCACAATCAAGGTGTCGCCAACTTCTGGCTTAGGCGACCCTTCATTGGGGCCTCGTGAGGCCATGATGTGATGAAGCGATGCGCTGGTGATGGTTGAGGCGATTGCGTTGATGTCGGACGTTTGAGGCCGTGCAGGGAGGAATGGAGTGGCAGTTTAAGGGCGGTTGGAAACTCTGCGGAACCTGACGGTGGCGCGGGACCGAGCCTGATAGTTACAGCGGGTAGCCAAGAAAGAGGCTTGTCTGTAGAGTGAGGGAAACAGAATGATATCTGACTTGTACGCCATCCACCGAACCAATACTCCGTCGCCGTATTGCCAGAGCTGGGTTCGGTCGGTTCAACTCTCCACAGCGAAAGAGCTGGAGATGATGCGTAAGTTGGGTATAATAGCTTGAGGAGACACCAAGCCCGCCCGTGGCTGAGGTGGTGCGCTATGATAGTGCGCTCGAGTGGTGCGCTAAGGTACGAATGCTTTGCTGGGGTGGAGCAGTTGTCGCGGTTGGGGAAGAAGTGTGAAGTGCGTGGTCCCTGGACAAGGCGAGATGCCTACCTTAGCGTGGAAGGCTGCGATTGGTGCGACCCAGCAAGGGTGAGGAGGCAAGAAAACCTAGGGCCTCTTTTCTAAGTGATGAAAAGACTTAGGTAAGTTTAGTATATCTTAGCAAGCCTCTAGACTAGTTTATTTTGACACCCTGATTCAAGGTCAGAAGTTTTCTTGCTCCCTGGGGGCCAGGCCACAGACATATGGCTTCGATAAAGGGCTGTAGGCTAGGTCACAGCACGCACGGCCGATCGTATCAAAAACGCCCGAAGACTCAAGGCTGTTTGTTGTTAAAACAGTCGATCAAGTAGGTGAGAAGATGCCGGTAACGGTTCGACAGAAGCAGAATGGGTGATGGGAGGAATTGACCTGCTAGTGGAGGTAGTAAACACTTTATTCCATACAGTGCATCGACCCCTCCAGTCCAGTACAGTCCTGGGGTCTCCGGGATTGGATGATGCAGTCGACCCTTTGCAGATACTATTTTAGGATATTATGGATGCCAGCAAAGCGGGCTCGACATGAGCAGGAGCAGGTGTTGGTGTCTTGACTTCCTAGATTGCGTTATTGGCTTTGAGCAAGAGGTCTTTTCCCTGAGCAACGATCACCCAGTTTGACGGATAACCCAACTAGTAGGTGAGATAGATAAGATTATTGAAGAATGAAGTGGTTGTACATGGGTCGCGAATGCTGGCGATGCAGCAAGCCGGTGATAATGCAGGGTCAGGGCCAGCTTTCGAGTGGGACAAGGCAAACAGATATGGCTGAATATTGAGCTGATTGCGTTGATTTGGGGTGTTGAGGCCCCGCGATGGTTCACCGGCAGTCACGGACACGGGCATTGCAGAATCACCAGACTTGAACAGACAGATGGAATGGGGTATGGGAGGAACTCGTTCTTACTGTTTCCATCTGTTGACAGTATATATGACCTGACTACCTACGTGTTGTGTCATAAGGTGCTCACTAGTGGCCCTAGATTCACGATGGAAATGATGAGGGCCATATGGCTCATAAGAAAAGTAAGGAATGCCATCATGACTATTCGCACTCTGTAGTTATCGTGCAATCAAAAATCCTGGCGCAATAATGAACTGGCTGTTGTTTATTGGTATTTAAACCTACCTAAGCCCCATTGATACCCATGTCAAGCTGGATTATAACCATGGGTGAGACACCATCTGAGTATAAGCCAACGTTGGCATATACTTGCTATGACAACTTACAGGGTTGTTTGATTGATGTTGATATTCTATAATAGCATGATCACGGCTCTCCGGAATCGTGGTAGGGGCCTGCTTTTATATGAGCAGAAGATTCGTAAACAAACGGAAATTACAGTGTTCTTGAACTCATGGGACGTTGGTTACCAACCTACATCCAGTTACTCACTATTCATATGAGGACATGAGGCAGGGCGCAGGTCGTGTAACGCATAATTCTTCAAACTAATATGGTTTGTGCACAATACGACTTTTGGCTGTTTGAAGCATAAGGCAACATGAGTCGTCGTCTGGTGAGAATTGGATTTCCACACGGTGCGTGTATGAGCCAACGATTCGAGGCAAATAATTGACGGCGGATGTTTTGAGTACGATAACGGATAACTACCCTGCCTTATTAGTTCACCAGAGTTTAAATAAACGAGAACCCCAGTCAACGCCAACGCCATTGCCAACACCAAGATCACATCACATCACATTCTCCCCGCTCTCACACTTTTTTTTCTCAAACAAAAAAGAAGGGTCTATGGTTGCGCCTAATCACATAATAACCACCAAGCACTGTCTGAGCGAAAATAGCGGTAGCGTAATTCAAATTTGGTCTTTGAGAGGGGAAGCATCTCGATGAGAAAGAAAACATCCAAGGGTACAGACCTCGATAAAACATATATTTTTGAATAACAACGAGGAATATGGTTCATGCTGTGGCCTGAGACATTCAGGCGCAATTGTAAACACAAATAGAGACTTCCACCAAACATACCTATCAGCCATTTGAGAACTCGAACATCGGCTGACTGCAGCTACCTCGATACCTCAGAACTGCAAGATGTCAACCTATGACTACCTAGGTATGGTGTATTTGTCGTACTTCGTTCTTTTCCCTCCATTTTCTTTGTTTGTTTATAGCTGAAGCGTTCCCTCGTTGGCGATACCCCAGGTACCTATCTTGGGTATCTTCCTTTGTTCGATCATCTTTCTGCCATGGAAGGCGCGGCTGCCTGCGCTTGCACCTTTCTCATTAGCAGCTTTTCGAGGTTGGGCTGTTGTTGGTGAGGATGCCCCAGGATTTTTCCGCTTGCCTCCAACCAACAATATTCACACATCCCCCCATCCATCCATCCATCCATCTACCTACCTACGCAGCTACGCACACCCATCCCTCTGATAAGTCTGGTGCTCTTGATATCGGCCTTTCTTCGACCTCAAATTTCTTCCACTGCAGGCTGTGCTGTTGGGTTGATTTTGCTCGTCGAGCTGCGCTGACAACATCGCTGTTTGTCTTGTCTTGTCTTGTCTTGACTTCACTCACCTCAACCACTTCGCTCTCGATGTTGATTCACGACCCTCGCTGCCTAAATCTTGCGAATTCACTTCGCTGAACCATGATTGACTTTGCGGCACTCTACTTCAAAAAGCGGCGACGTTGAAGCATGATTCTAAGTAGTGTTCCGGGCCCAGGTTTCGAAAGCAGCGACTCTAGATCGTGACCCAGATCTTCATACCAATAGACACCATACATCTGTGAAATGCCACATACCTCAAAGTCGAATCAGTCACGGGCTATCACTTCACCCGATGCTCAACAGATCGCTTCCTCCAACCAAACTGTCAATTTCCTCCTTGGTGGTCGCACTCGCTCATGGATGACAGGGGACCCATCGGCAACAACCAACCCTACTAGACTTGCTCCAGTAGCCTCCAGTAATTCCCGGAAACGGAACAAAAAGAGAAAGGTGTCTGACGCTGCTCCCCCAACCCAGAACGACAATGACATACATCGCGACAATAACCCGACCGAGCAATCATTTGAACAACGACCAAGTGCCGGAGAACCAGCAAGGTATATGATCTACCCCTAACTAAAGACCCCTTCCCATCCTCTCAGGCATGCTGTTTTGCCAAGCAACAGATCCTCGGCTGCGTCTCGTAGCCTTGCATCTCCTTCTAGGATTTGCAGTATCGCCACCAACGTTGACGTTGCTTACATTCACCAACATTTCTGACTCGGTTTGATAGAGCTTCGACCGTCCTACCCTCTCCGGCGCTGACCGACGCACCAAGCCCGAATGTCTCGAATCAAACCGACAGCACTAATCCCGATCCAAGCGCTCACGTAGGCAGCGCAGGGCCTGGGGGGCCAGTCTCTGATAGTAACATGAACCAAAGCGACTCGACACACGTCGCGACTAATACCAACTACCCAAGCTCTGCAGCCGCCGTCTCCCTTCAGCCCAAGACTTCTATGCCACAGCAAAACTACGTCACTCAAGCGACAATTCTACCTACGGCGACCGGTCCTACGTTGGCTAATCAAGCTCCTCAGGCAACAGCCTCGCCGCTTTCCCACATAGAAATACGCCCTCAAAATCTAGGAGCGCCTCTAGAAGCGAACTCGAGGCAGCATATAAGACCACCCACTGCTATTGATCATCAAGCAAAGCGCCCTCGGGTCCAAGAAGCAACAAGTTCGGGAAATTCCAGAGACCGAAGTATCTGTCTAAAATGGTACAACTCGATCGAGCACCGCGTGGCGCAAGCTGTCCATGCCGGGCTCCTGAATGAAACAGTTGAAAAACCACGATATAGGATCTTGGCGGAAGCATGCCAGAACGAGGATTTCTTCTACATTGCTTTTCACCAGGCACTTTGTGCTTGGTCCTTAAACAGAGGGCCGATTCATGCGCTCTTCCTTGGATTAGTACAGCCAAACCTGCTGGATGCTGCCTTTGACGTAGCGCAAACCATTCTCAGGAAGAATGAACATATGTCCCATGCACATCTGCAATGGTTTGCCAACTTCCCCAGTACCATCGCCGAGTTCTCAAGGGTTTTCCCCAATACAGAAGCGGCTAGAGACATTTCTGCGTTTCTCATCCAGCTGGCAACAAACTGGCATACGCTCTCACAAAATGTTCAGGCACGAAGGTATCCTTTGCTCGCATCTGAGCTGATATTCATCCTACGCTGCCGAGCCAAAGGTCTACAGTCTATGCTGTTCACCATGAGCCGCAGAAGCCTTGGCGTAAATGACGGTCCTGTAGCAGGTGCGATGAACGTCATTTTTGATCAGGACAGGGAGGACGAAGCTGCATACGAGGCTCGCGGTGAGCCCCCTGAAACCCTCAAACGCGCCAGGGAGGCAATTGCGATGAAATATCGGGACCTTGTTATGTCGGCGGCGCAACGAGCAGCATCCAGTACGTTTCCCCAGAATTCGCTTTCTATTTTGACAAACTACTCACTCTTGCGGCCAAAAGATGCAGGCTCGAGTGCTCATATAGTTGCACAACGTGGACATCAATCGCTACCACCTACAACAGCTAACCTATCTTATTCCGTGCATACCGCATCGGCTTCATCTCCTTCTCTCCCCTCGCATTTCGATGCATTCGCTGTTAGGCCTTCAGTAGGCGACCCAAGGGTGGTAAGCCCGGGGTCTGTGAATAACCACTCGCCTTCGACAGGCAATAGTGTCAGCGGGATTCAGGGCCCGCGACGACCGAATCACCTTCACATCCAAATCGATACTGCAACATCGTCGCCTCATTTTGTCACTGCCTACCAGTCTCCCCAGTTATCACAGCATCCATTACCCAGGTCGTCAAGCGCTGGG
The DNA here is from genome assembly GCF_000149955.1 of Fusarium oxysporum f. sp. lycopersici 4287. Lineage (NCBI taxonomy): Eukaryota > Fungi > Ascomycota > Sordariomycetes > Hypocreales > Nectriaceae > Fusarium > Fusarium oxysporum. Next base: position 2,164,115 of record NC_030992.1, read on the forward strand.
TCGCTCCCCATACAACCAAACCGCGGATCTCCAGTTACGACTAACACTCCTGTAATTCCATCGAATGGCCCATCACGAACAGCTATTTTACCGCCAAATAATCCTCTATTACAACGACGAGCAGCCTCGTTTGCGCATCCATCCCAGACGCTTCCTAGCCCTTACGGGACATACACCGAAAACCAAGCACCGCACCACCAGCTGGCAGGAACGCCGCAAGTCTCGAGTCCAGTTTCACAGATGAACCCTCATCATCATGGCCAGCCTATGCAGTCCCCACAGTTTCAAACGGCATACAATCAGTTAAACCCGCCTCGCAGGGCATCTACGTCGCAGTATAATATGATGTCAGCCCCGTCAGCTCATGTTTATTCCGCTCAGCCGATTGGGCCACGAAATCCAGCATACCAAGTACCAGTTGCTAGCTATCCGCATTCACTGGCTGGGCCCGTTCAGCAAATACCGGAAGCCGACTATCCAGCTAGCCCGTATGGCTATGGCTCACTTCAAGTTGGTTTGCAGCATGTCGGTGTACGCAGTCCCAGGCGTGTTCCCTTGAATCCTGGCAAAATTCGACATTATCAGTTTGTCAGACAGCTAGTATACCAACCCCTAGCCCTTGAGCCTCAAAGGGGACTGCGGTCTCTTTCTTTCAACGTGACAAAAGATCAGATACAAAAGTTAGCAAAGAAAATCGAGGGGATTGGTGTTCCATTTTGCTACTATTCCGAGGGCTGTCGTCGTTACCGGCTGCGTATGATTGTGCAGCCTGAGACACAAGCTGAACCATCTGAGTCAGATTGGGTGATGTCTGCAACATGCTGGCCTAGCCATATTTTTTTTGACCTGAATTCGAAGTCCCTTGAGCTGCGACGAAAACAACATTTTCATAAAGATCAACCGCTGGAGTTGACAGATTTCTTAGTTGAGGGCGAGAACAAGATGACCATCAGCTATCCTGTTGTTGAACAGAATTCCAAGCCGGGATATAAGCATTTCATGGCGATTGAGATAGTGGAGACAATGAGCCATGGGGCGATTACCGACCTTATACACTCACGACACCTCCCAGCAGAGGAAACGAGGTACAAGATAATATGTCGCTTACGTCCCTCGGATTCAGACGACATCATCGTCCAGGATGAGACTCTGCCAATCTCCTTGGCAGACCCTTTCAGTAAACAGAGGGTTGCGGTTCCAGTCAGGGGCAGTCAATGCAAGCACTTGGAATGTTTTGATTTAGAAACGTTTTTGGGGACCAGAAGCGGAAAAGAGCCACAAAAAGGAGGCGGCCCGCAGCAACAGGGGGAAGAACCTTCGTTGGTGGACAGATGGGGTTGTCCAATATGTGGACTCGATGCACGTCCTATCAGTCTCTTGGTGGATGATTATCTCGTGGCAGTTAGGCGCTCGCTGATCAGCAATGGCGACACTCGGACAAGAAACATCAAAGTGGCTCCTGATGGTACGTGGTCTGCAGTATGGGAGCCGGAGGAGTCTGATGACGATTCACCGGCACCACAACCTAAAGGTTCGGTTAATGGGCATGCTAGTAGGCAACCAAGGCCACCCCCGACACCAGTCATCGACATATCGGATGATGAATAGAGTCTTTGGGGGGGGGGGGGGGGTTCTTGGTGGGAAAGGGGTGTTTTGGGATTTTCGTTTCCGTGCGGGGCGTTCTGGAAACGAGTGCTATCAGCATCTTAGCAAGATTGCTTTTTGAAAATAGATACCTTTTTTTTTTTTTTTTTTTTTTTTTTTTTGGGTTGGGTCTGGCCGCAAAAATCCAGAACTGGCTGGTTAAGGGAGGGCACTCATCGACAAAGACGAGAGGCGCGCTTATTGCTCATTATATATATATATATATATATATGTCCGTGTATTCAAGCGCTTCGTATATCGAGCATAAATTTCATTCGTCGCCATTCTTCCCTAACAGGAACGATGATATGTGACTTCGTGAAAATGAATGGTTACCTCTACCTTTAACTACTTAGGTACCTAGGTCACCAACTGATAGCATATAAAGTATGAGTACTAAATCCCGCCGGAGCATTTTCGGGCTAATCTTTATCCCGGTTGCGCCACTGTTATGGTAGACGGCTTCTGTGAACAACGAGCGACGCTGACGTGAATCTCGGGATTATAAGTTTACCTGGAGCTACTCGAACTCAATTGCTATTCATCAATGTCACCATGGTCGGTAGAAATCCCAGTCCACCCCGCCGACAACGAGCATGCGCTCCTTGCGCAAGAGTCAGAGCAAAATGTCACTTCCGGGAAGGGAATCTGGAGAAGCATATTTGCGATAGGTACTATGTCTCTTAGTCCATCTATGATCCCGTAATAGTAACAGAGTAAGGTGTGAGACTATGAAGAAGGACTGTTTCCCACAGAATACTAGAAGTCTGAGAAGACCTCGCAGAATTAACCACGGTAACGGGTATGATGAATGCGAACTTATATGAAACGTAAAGCTGATTACCATGAACATTATAACTTCCGAAGAGCAAGAACAAGTCATTACTATGGGCACAAATAGTTCGCCAGAGTTTACTATTTTAAGCCATAGGAACCGGGCACAGCAGCCAGGCCGAGACAGCAATAACAACCAGAAAGAACTGGGATATGACAACTCTGCCAGGAATCCAACCCAGACAAACGCAAGTTCAGATAGGGGCACTTCACAGCCTCCATTTGGGCTATCATGGCCACAGGCAGCTCAAGTTCTTAGCCTCTTCCACGAAGGATTCACCTCCCAATTCCCCTTCGTGACAGTCGGGAGTCATCACACTGCAGAATCACTGCACAAAGACAGTCCATTTCTATTTCGTGCTATAATGATTGCCGCTGCACCATTACCTGAAGCTGGGGTGGCCAAGGCGAGACGCAACATACTCGCATATCTGAGCTTTAGGGTAATGGTCGAAGAAGACAAGACCTTGGACATACTACAGGGTGTACTGGTGATTATTGCTTGGTAGGTTCATACAATGGTGGTGGAATTCATGCTGATGATTCATAGGGCGCACAGGTGTCACATCGACAATAGTCAGGTCACCAATCTGGCGTATCTTGCTCTTGGCTATGCACATAGCTTGGGTGTTACACAAGACATGTTGTCAGCTCAAACAACCAGCGCAGGAACATCTGACAAAGCACAAATGGCAAATTTGTTGGCGGCAATACGAGCTCTTCTCGGACTTTATTGCGTTCTCTCAATGTGAGTCTATCAATAACCCTTGTTTCTTATCTAACAAAGTCTTCCAGTATGTCAACGAGACAATCACGTCGAAATCCTCTCGACGTACCCTACGTGGAGTCCTATCTCAAGATTGTCTCCCAAGCTCAAGCAACACCATCTGATCCTTCAATAGAGTATATCGTTCGGTTCGTTCAGATGGGTGAGAGACTTTCAAGAAGCTTTGGCGAGCCACATGAGCGCACGCTGTTAAGCCCATATGCTGTGCTTCTCGAAGGAACTGGAAGTCGTTTCCGCAATGACCTGAGTCGTCTAGCAGAGTCAGTCCCCAATGGCAATGTTGAAACATACAGCCAGACGTTTGAGCTCTACCGTTTGTATCTCTTAGTGCGTCTCTTTGAGCCAGCAATTATCGTGGCATGCCACCCTGATGAGGGTGTTCCTCAGTTCGTCTATCTTTTGACATGCTTACGCAACTGTCTTCAGGCAATGCAGTCTTTTTTCGACCTTCTTCTTGACTCGCCCGTTGATCTGCTATTGCGTCGTTCAATACTTACCTACGACCAAATTCTCTATGTCATGTTACAAGCTGCAAAGCTACTTCTAGTTGAGATTCCTGACTGGGATACTCGGTCTGTTCGACAGACGCTGGATCTCACCAATGTACTAGATCAGATGGTATCACGTTATGAAGAAGCAGAACGATTGCGCAGGGCAGCGGTGGAACAATTCGTCTTTTCAGCACTCGAGGAAGAATCCACGAATGAGATGACTAGTACATCAAAACTGGTAAAGGAAATACGTTGGCTAAAATACTGGCTCGAGTCCAGATTTCAGGGGTCATCGGGAGAAGTTGAGGAAGATACATACCAGGGTGCATTGAAACCGTCCTGGTCTCTGGGACTCTTGGAAGAAATGCCATGGAAGATTGGAAACATCTGATTGAATTTTTCGCTGTAGTCACCGTTCTTTACCAAAAGCTGGGGTCTGAAGACGTGCATATGAACTCATTAATGCATGAACGAGGGGCGGTTGAAATGAATGTTCGCAATTGCAGGGTATCATAGTTAATCTCAGGAAAAATAAAATAAAGACACCACCATAACTCCTAGAAAATGCCAAAATCGTCGCCCATATCTTACAATCGTGACAAAATGTCCCGTAACACCACGACCCTATCACTCATCGTCATTAGAGAAAGAAATCTCAGATTTGTCAATATAATAGCCCTCGAGAGTATCTTCTCCAGAGATCTCGGACTGCTCATCACTTGACCATGCAAAGCTATCTCCTTCTTCGGACAGCTCAGATTCTTCGACATCATCATCAAAAAGCCCCTTGATGAGCAAGTCCCAACAATCAGGATCAGCCATGTCAAGGCCCTCAATTCTAACACGCCACTTATCCAGGATATTGCCCTCTTCATCATATGGCTCTCGTCTCATCCAGCCAGTCCATAGAGCAATGATCTTTGAGGCAGTCATAGCGTCGACCTGGAACCACTCCTTATGGCGAATGTTGCAAGCTGGGCATCCTTTTTCTCGCTTCCTTTGGTTCCAGAGCTGAGCATGTACAATCTTCTCGACCTTGACGTAGTGCTCGGCCGGAAACTCACCGAGCACTTTCGCCTCGTAGCTGCACTGGTATTTCCATTCTCGCATACGCTTGCTGACATCTTGAGCAAAGCCTATCTTGATATAGGGATGTGCGTCGTGGTAGCTCTCAGAATATGTATAGAGGTAGATGTTGCCTCCATTCTTTGTCTCCTTTTCCTGCAAGGAGCGAAGCAGAAGCTTCTTCATCGCTTTATTGGTCTCTAGGGCCGAGCGGGGACGGGAGAAGTCTTCGAACTCATGTGCGGCTTTGGGGCTTTTAGGGGAAGGTGATTTGGGTAGGAAGAGCTTTGGGGACGGTTTTGTTGGAGTGGAAGGGGGTGACTGAGATCTGCGGCGAGGAGTGGGAGTAGGTTTGAGAGTATTGCTCTTGAGTTGAACCTGTTGTTGCGATGACACAACAGGAGTGGTTGGTGATGCATTGTCTGTTTCTTTCTCGGGTTTGAGAGTATCTTCCTTGTCTTCTTTTTTGATAAGCACAACTTCAAGGGGCTTAAGGACTTTCTCCCAGTCGGATAAACGAAGAGGACCATCTTTTCGATGGTAACGCCGACACATGATCAAGTCAGACACTTCTTGGAGTGCGGTCTGAGCAGCAGAAAAGGTTCCATGAATAATTGTTTTCTCCAAGAGACAAGTGATAAGGGCCGAATTGGCTTGACTGATGTCTTTCCGGCAACGAGCATTCTTCTTCGTAAAAGCATGGCATTTCTTCACGTCAGGATCGATGTCGAGTAGCTCACAGAGGGAGGCTGTAGTAGCTGGCCAAGCAATCTTGGAAGTGGTAGGGATCATATTGGACAAGTCCAGAAGTCGAGCTTCGTGTGAACTGGGATCGAGCTGTAAAAAGAAAAGGCTGGTGATGGTTTCTATGCCAACATGAGGCCTGCAGCGCAGGTAGGATTGACGATATATAACTTGGCGAGGATATATCTAAGCGCCCTTTGGGGGCAGTGTCTGCGAGGAGGGCCTCCAAGGTTTCTACTACTGCACGATGTGTCTGCCTCACAGACCGTGGTCGTGAAAACAGGCCGGGGAGGACTTCAGCTGGGTGGAGTCTGAGTAGAAAGACGTTGGATGATATGATGTTCTTCGTGAGAAGAGTTATGATCTATTGTTTTCCTTTACATAGTTCTTTCCGCCTCTGACAGTCTGATTTACCACCTCACTTACGCACACTCGCTCAATAGCAACGATGTCATTCACTCATGGCAAGAGCATTACTGATATATTGACTTCTGTCTTGGCCCAAACCATTGCTGAAGCTTCGGCGGGCGGTTAATCCAAAGTCTGAGGGATAAAGAGTCAGCGAGTGTGCCATTCCAAGGTATGTTGGTAGATACTAGTTTATGCAGTTGGTTCTACATACCCTTGTCTCGAAACCTCTGCGCCCCCTGCGAGTCGTATCATCAAGGGTCACGAGGCATCCGAGGGCGCCTCGAGTCAAATTCAGTCCTAGCTCTCTCTCTAAAATTGGTGTTTCTCAAATGCGCAATACCATTTATGGGGCATTCTTCAGCGGTACTCAAGATCTCGTACCATCACAGCCACGCGGACGGGCCGTTGCGAGTTGTGGGGATAGCTTCCCTAGCATGGCGACACTTCTGCAGAAGCGACCTGGATTGAATCATCAAACCTGTGGTTGGGTTGGAGGAAGTTGACATGGAAGTGAGTTGTAGATTCTCGGGTAGGAATCACGCTTCTCTAATTGAATCATAGCGATTCGAAGTTGTACTACCTAGATATTGGTAGGTGGGTAGGTAGGAGGTAAGTTAAGACGTGATGAGCCAATCAACGAGACTACTAGGTACTCATATAACTGTAATCGGTCTAACAACACCCCGGTCCTGTCAACCAAGAATATATCTCACGATTGACTCTTAGAAGCACAAAGATAGCTCATCAGTTGAATCGGTCGACGTACTTATCACTACCATTGAAATTGTATTAGCTGATACTCCCACAAGTTCACAATTTTGATTACAAACACTCTCGTCATGCCTTCGACCGAAAGTCAATCAGATGCCGCTCAGCGCATGTACACTGAACGAGCAACCAACTACGAGGATTCTTGGCATCCCGACTACAGCAAACGGTTCATGGAACTTGTTCCCATCAAATCCGGCGATCGCGTTCTCGACCTCGCCTGTGGAACTGGCCTGGAGGCTGTCATTGCAGCAAGGCACGTCGGCGATGAAGGGATTGTCATTGGTGTCGACATAACTGAAGCGATGCTCTCGGAAGCAAGCAAGAAACTGGATCACGACGAAACATTGTATCGTCGCATTAAACTTGTTCGACACAGCGTCACTGATTTGACCGGTTGTCCAAATGTAGACAGGGACAGCTTTGATCTCATTCTATGCTCAAATGCCTTTGTTCTGTTTGAGAATCCAGAGGAAGTTGTCGCCCATTGGCGGGGGTATCTCAAGCCAGGCGGCAGAGTTGCCATCGACATCACTCATGAGTATAATCTTCGCTCGGGCCTGCTATTAGAGAAAGTCGCTCGCCGATTGGGCATGCCATTCCCCTCCAACCGAAGCTGGATCAAGTCTAAAGAGTCTTTTAGTGAGATTTTGGAAAGTTGTGGTTTCGTGGTTGAAAAGGTTGAGGCTTTGGAAAAGATTGTTGGACTTGGCTCAACGTATTTCGGTCTCGACAAGGCAGATGAGCAGTTTGACTACGTTGTCAATGGCCCTCTGACTGCCTCAATTGTAACGGAAGAATTGAGAGTCAAAGGAAGAGAATATTTCAAGGAAGAGTGGCACAATGCTGCAGTGGATGGCAAGGTTGAGGTATCTGATATTCTCTACGTCTATATCGCCAGGAAGATTTGATATACGAGTGTTCCTGAATATCTTTAAATCTATCTCACATTTTCGCCTTGACTTTCTGAGCCTTTGGTTCAACGGGCATCCTTGGATGATCACCAGCGAGCTTCAACCCAGTCACTCTCTCCAGCTCATCAACAGCCTCGAATGCTCGACCAAGGTTCACCTTGATTGTTTGCAGCCCTTGTCTGCGTGCTTCCTTCAAATTCTCCCCGATGTCATCGAGAAAAGTTACTTCCTCTGCCTTGATACCAACCTCCCAGCTCAAGCTTTTTCCCCGAGCTGAATGAGCATTGGCTTTCGCGAATTCGTTTACTCGGTCGAGAGCAAGCTTATACATGGCCGGATCTGGCTTTCGGATTCCAACATGGGCGGAAGAAATGAAGACATCAAATATCTGCCGCACAGGCTCGTCAAAGAAATGGTCAAGGTGGAGCTTATGGCCAGGCGGAAAGATGACGGTATTACTCAGAGCTGCGAGAATGAATCGCCCATCCTCCTTCAGCTTTTTCAATGCTGGGAACATCCATGGGTCGGGGTTGTTAGAAACCGTCATCATCTCGTTGAAAAGCCATTCTGCATCGACTGAAGGAACTGGAGGGGTTTCCTTTGGGAGACTGGGATTTTTGCTTTGCTCTCGCTTGTAGAAGGTCTCCCATCTAATGGGATCATGAAGGTCTTGACTGAAACCTCTGAAGAATTCTTCATTCATCTCGATTTCTCCTTTTTCCAATCGATGCCAGAAGCCATTGGGGGCAGTCCTGGATATTGAATAGTTGACCCACCCTGGAGGGATCCCCAGGCTTAACTCATAGTCGAGGATTGCTTGGAAAGGGGAAACGACCTGGAGGAGTCAGTAATTATGTATGCGGGATAGATGACTACATGTCTAGAGTCGAGAAGTCCAGAGGATTGAGAAGCAAAGTGCAATTGGCGGTAAACATCATGTCTTGAATCACTTACACAGACACCCCCTATATCGAACAACAGAACTTTGGGCTTAGACTCTGACATTATATCCGATTTGACAGATGGGAAGGGCTGGGCTTGTATAAATGTGACCCCAGAGTGAATATAAGAAACTGAAATATGTAAGAACTCAACCATCTAACTACTACTCGACATATTCTTGCGATCTTCTATCCCAATAAAGACTCCACCGAGGCTTGGGGTATCCGAGGAGCCTCGGCAGATCCCCCATCTAGGTTGGCGTCTGGGGGAGACAAGATAAGATAAGTATCCAGGCACGTGACTGATACTCTCGTCCCCAACCCAGGTCCAAACTGGAGCAAATGAAGCTAAGCGATTTCGGGCGATTAGGGCTATATGAAAATATCCCCCACCATCGAGAATTTACGGCTTATTCCTCTCTCAGCACCAACTTTCCAAACTTCAACACTCAAGTCGTCGTTGAGCAAATACCGTCAAGATGGTAAGTTAAGGCCTATCGCAAGGGAATATCTTCGCCGAAGAACTCCCTTGGTGTTTTTTTTCTTTTACGGCAGAAATGCCAATTGCTCTGAAAGAGTCACCGCAAGTTGCTTCGGAAGGAGAAGAGCATCTGAAGCGCAAATTGCTGACTCGGGGATTTTGTGATAGGTTTTCCACAAGTTGGTGAAGAACAGCGCGTACTACAGGTGAGTTTACACTAGGTTTCTCTCCAACTAGAGAAATTGCTGACAATCTCGTAGCCGCTACCAGACCAAGTACAAGCGCCGCCAGCAGGGCAAGACCGATTACTACGCCCGAAAGCGCCTCATCACCCAGGCCAAGAACAAGTACAATGCTCCCAAGTACCGCCTGGTCGTCCGCTTCACCAACAAGGACATCATCTGCCAGATCGTGACCTCTGAGATCTCTGGCGACAAGGTCTTCGTCTCTGCCTACTCGCACGAGCTCAAGGCCTACGGTATCGAGCACGGTCTCACCAACTGGGCCGCCGCTTACGCTACCGGTCTCCTCATCGCCCGCCGTGCCCTCAAGAAGCTTGGCCTCGACGAGGACTTCACTGGTGTCGAGGAGGCTGACGGTGAGTTCAAGCTCACTGAGGCCGCCGAGACCGATGATGGCGAGCGCCGCCCCTTCAAGGTCTTCCTCGATGTTGGTCTGAAGCGAACCTCCACTGGTGCCCGTGTCTTCGGTGCCATGAAGGGCGCCTCTGACGGTGGTATCCTTGTCCCCCACTCCGAGAAGCGATTCCCCGGTTACGACATGGAGACCAAGGAGCTCGATGCTGACACCCTCCGAAACTACATCTTCGGCGGCCACGTCGCTGAGTACATGGAGACCCTCGCCGACGACGATGAGGAGCGATTCCGCAGTCAGTTCCAGAAGTACGTCGACGACGACGTCGAGGCTGAGGGTCTTGAGGACCTCTACACTGAGGCTCACGCCGCCATCCGTGAGGACCCCTTCAAGAAGGCCGAGAGCGATGCTCCCAAGAAGACCAAGGAGGAGTGGAAGGAGATCTCCAAGAAGTACAAGACCAAGAAGCTCACCAAGGAGGAGAAGGAGCAGCGCGTACAGGAGCGTATCCAGGAGCTTCTCCAGCAGGAGTAAAAAGTTGCTTTATCTCATCAGGTCATGGGCATTTGAGGATTGTTAACCTTGGCATTGGGTTTGGAGTTTCGAGGAAAGGAAAGGTCCGTAAACAGGATCACATGAATGAATTACCAAAAAGATACCTTCCAGCCAAATTCCATAGTTGTGGTGAACGGGCATCTCATTACTCCAACTGTTTAATGCTTGCCATGCGTAGTCCTTGTGTTTTATGTGTGCGCGTGTGTGCGAAAATCGAGAGGAACCCTTACCCTTGGCGGGCCTAGCGTGGCAGCTGCAGGATTAGTGTGAGTCTTATTTTCAGGGCTGAATCTTGGCCATGAACCTCAGCACTCCGATCCAGTTGAGAGGGCTCTTGTGGTTATACGACATGGTCAGCACTTGATATGACTGTCAGCAATTGGCGTTATTGCGTATCACTTGGTACCATTGACAGAATTGACAACCGAAGAAGATAATGGAACCCATCCGATTTCCGTATAATAATCTTGTGAAGTTCCGAAGTTAATGTCTAATAGAGTTGATACCGGTAAGCCGTTGGCAGTATTAGGTTCCTTCCGGATATCTCGGATTTCCTATATGTATAATATCGCACTTATTGAGGTATACGGAATTTGATTCTGAAGAAAACTAGACTGACTGACTGCTCGATTGCTCGGAAAAGAGCCCAAATTCAGAGATGTCTGTTCGGAAATGGTCATGATGTGGTAAATACACTAGATCCGGCCATGCTGGTTGAGATTCAATAACAGCGGACTGAGCATTATTTCGAGAGTCATCTCCCCTCCTCGTGAATGGCAAATTTGGGGCCCGCCTTTCGCTCTCGGAGAAGGTCATGATTCCGCGGCCGAGAGCATCATTCAGTCTATTCCAGTCTGTGCGATTAGTGACGATTTTGGTCAATGTGGCGCGTGCTGAGTGTGTGAGAGGGGGTCGGACGTAACGTTATAGAAACTCCCGTCGCAGTTGGTGTCGGATCGGATGGACCCGGTGGGTTCCTCAACTGATGCAATCGAGGGAAATGAAGATCGGATATATCCTACGATGTCAACCCTGCTCTACAGCACAGCAAATGTCTGAAGACGACTGCTGCGTGCGAGGAAAAGGGAGACTGGCACACGATGTCTAAAGGGTTGAGTAAACACTTTCGGCACAGGCCAGGGCATAACTCGGCATCTCTGAATATAATTTCCTTCCCTTTTTTTTTTTTTTTTTTTTTTTTGGACTGATGCCTATTTCTTGACTCCCTTGAAAGATGTTGTGCGACCAAGAACTCTAATGACATCGTTTGCCAAGTAATGGAGGGCCCAGTACTGCAGGAGACTCGAATCTCAGGGCACAACCGACCTGACTAGGTACCTCCTAGGCAATGAAATATGACGCCGGATTTTCGGACTCTGGAACAAAGCTCATCATAACCAATTCTGGTAACGCCTGTTGCAGGAATTGAGTGGTTGTGAGAGAGGGGTGACGTCTTTTGTTTGCTCTTTTGCTCATGATGGGCTGAGCCGAAGGTTGCATGCAATGAACAAGGGTTTATCTTGACCTCGTGCAACGACTATCATGAATCAATTCAATCATTATTCCGCTGAGGATTTATACAGCAGTTGGACCAGAGTATAATACTCAACTTGCTCAGTTAGCTGGCAGGCTCAGAGCCCGCTTACACCCACATGGATCCCTACATCATTGAAATAACCGCGCTCTGCACTGACGTCCATTTTGATACTAAACTTCCGTGCCCGGGTTAGAGGGCCCCGATACAACCGGGGGTACGGTCGGCTCGGTACATGCGGGCGGGTAGGGGAATGAGAGGTAAGGTAAAGGTACATGTACCGATACAAACAAATTACCCTTACGATTGCTTCCTGGGCTGTTGAACTCAATGCCTCCTTTACCCGTTACAAGGCGTGGCGATGAGGCGATGTTCATCTCATTGTATCCCTGAGTGAGACTCGAGATTCAGCTCGAGACAGAGCGCGCTATTCAGCGTCACTTGTATCATAGGACCTCCATGTATTATGGGCATTACAAATTTCGTCGGACCCTGAATTGCAAGTGACTTGGCTGTCATCCGTAGGCGAAGTAGTCTTGATCAGCAAACAGGGTTCGGGCTTTTGCCTCTTGGTCAGCAGCATAGTAATAAGACTAACTCAGATGAAATGTCTTTTGCCTCACCGACCGCCGCCGCCTTGTATTGTTTCAAACAACTTACCTACTAACCTACCTTATGCTATTGCACTGGACTGTGCCTTATTTCAACTGCTCGTGACAAACCCCTACCCCGCTATTGGACTGGATGTTGTCATAATTCTCCCCCGACATTTCCACTTTGTATGGAGATACAACACAACACAACATATTCATCACTTGCTCCCATTTCTATCTCAATCTCCTCTTTCATCCTCCGTCGTCATTGCTCCAAATCCAGGTCGAGACCACCCTCGTGCATAGTCCAGACCAAGCCAACCTTAGCAGGTACCTCTCGGAAGCCCACATAAAGTACATGTACTTTGCGAACCGCTACCGGTACTCTACTGTATTTGACTACCATAGTCTAGCTCTTAACTATACCTCATTCAGCCCGTCTCCAGGATTCGCTAGCCATCCATACCTTACCTTTACTCCGGGCTAGAGCCATCGATGGCATCCATCCCAACACTACCACCTCACTAATCACTATCTCTCTGGTCGATTCTCTCCTCTTTCATTACTCATTACTCATTACTCATTCACCCTTCACCCGTCACCTCCTCCAGTTCGGCTTTTATAAACACTGTTAAAACTTGTATAAGTTCTCATCATCATTATCTCGTTCACATCTTCGACAGCCGTCTCGGCTCCCCTCCCACTATGGAGCAGGTTCATGGCGTTGATGTCAGCTGGATGACCCATGGTGCTTCGAAAGGCATGTTTCCCAGTCGCCACTCGCCCAAACTCCAAAACGCGCATCGCGTCTTTTGTTCTGGCGCTATAGACCAAGACCCAGAGCTAACATTGTAAACAGATAAAGCAGCCAGGAATTCACCGCCCACCAAAACTCCCTCAGCAGCTCTTCCAAGACAGATCCCTGGTGCAAACTCTAGACCGAAGTCGCCGGCTTCGGCTCCCACAGATAATGCCTCCGTAGACTCCAATATCTCGACCAATGGCCAGTCCACGACTCCAAATGGCTCCTCAGCTACAAAACGAATTTCGCGCTCCAATTCTATAGATAAACAGACTCCTCCTGGCACATCGCCTCACCGTCGCAATTCATGGTTCTCCAATATCTCTGCCAAATTCTCTTCCTCTAATACACCGCCAGCCGGTCCTCCTTCGCCCGCTCCCATACCAGAATCGTCGCCCGCACCACCGTCAGACCCCGTCCCTCCCAAGTTGCCACATACGAAGAACGCCGTGCTACCCCATGCTGCGAAACCCGATGGCGATGGCCCTTATATACCAGCTCCGCCCAGGAGTGGACAGCCCGGCTTCTTGGGCATGTTCCGGCGCCTGTCTTCTTCTAACAATGGGGCTCTTTCACAAAGCGGAAAACTTGGCCATGGTCTTGTCGACAGGGTGGTTCTGAATGTCGACCAAAGTCGAGAAAGATGTCCTATATCGGAGCTCTCTTGTGCCAAACTTAGAAGAGTCGCATTCTGTGTGGATGTTGAGATTGCGCCTCAGCCGAAATATGCTGATCACGATTCTTCATTACCTAAAACAACCGACAAGACTCAGAAAAAGAAGTTGACCGAGAAGGGTGAGGGGGAGGCCCTTAAGAACCCAAAGGCTGTGGAAGAGCAGAAGGAAACCAACGGAGAAGTCAAGGCTACAGGAGAAACATTGCCAAAGGAACCCGAGAAGGAAGGGACTGAAGCACCTCAACAAGTTAGGGAAGTGGCCAATGGCAGTCTAACTCCTGTGTCAGAGAAAAAGGAGGAAAACACCAAGAAGAAGGAAAAGAAGAAGAAGAGCGAGGAAGAGCGAAAGGCCAGAAAGGAGAAGAAGCGAAAACTGGCCGAAGCCAACGGATCCATTCCCATGGAAATTCATTATGACAGCAGTGATGACTCGGCCAAAACAAAAACGCCGCCCAATGGTCCCGAGACCAACAAGCCTCAGACGGCACCTACCACGAACCCTGTGCGAGTATACCGAAGATGCTGCCAGCTTCGCGAAACGCCAATTCTGAAAAAGATTACTGAGCAACTCACCGATACGGCCAACTACAATGCCTCGACTGGCACGGTTAACAAACTTGATCTAACAGATTATTGGCTCCAATTACCGGATCTTATCACTCTCGGAGATTACCTTGCATTGTCCCTGTGAGGGAATACTTTTAGAAAACAGCGGGCTTGGCGACGAAGGTCTACGAGTTATCCTAGCCGGTCTGCTCGCAGCCAAGAGACCAGCTGTGAGGCGGCGGAAACCCAAGCATGACGATGAGGACCAAGGCGGCGTAGTAGAGCGACTTGTCCTGAAGAACAATAAGATAGGCCCTGATGGATGGAAGTATCTCTCGCTTTTCATATATTTATGCCGATCGCTTAAATTCCTCGACGTATCTTATATTCAATTCCCGCGCCAGCCTCAATCACAGCAAAACGGGTCACTCAACAATGGAGTTCATATACCTCGAAGTATCTCGAGCATCTTCTCCGCTGCTTTGGGAGAGCGACTAGGGGGATCAACGCTCGAATTAGTCAACATTGGCCAAACGGGTTTGACAATGGGGCAGCTTGGAACAATCGTCGACGGCCTAATTCAATGTGGCGTGAAACGACTCGGTTTGTCACACAACCAGATCGATGCAGAGGGCATGAAACATGTTGTCAAGTTCCTCACAGAGGGTCACTGCGAAGGTCTCGACTTGGGCGGCAATGATCTCAGCCAACACACTGAAGCCTTGGCAACAGCCATCGAAAATGATACGACGCTCTGGGACTCGGCATGGCCGATTGTAACTTGACACCTTCGGCACTCTGCAAGATCTTGCCTGTGATGGTCAAGCTACCGAATTTGCGATTCTTTGATTTGTCCCAAACCCAGCATTGTTCCAGTCAACCCCCAGCGCTGTTGTCTGCTCAGGAGGTATGTACTTGATAACCCTCAGCTCGACTCAGGTATACTAACTGTACATAGATATCTTCCCAAGATGAAGGTGTTGAAACGTATGCATCTAGAAGATGCTGCGATGACGCCAGAACAAGCGATCGCAATAGTGGAAGTGCTCCCTGAGGTTAAAACGCTGGCGCATATCAATATCACCAACAACGCCGAGATTGTCAAGCTCGCCGATGCGAGCACAGAAGAAGCGCAAGAAGAAGCTTGCGCTCTTTACGCGTCTCTACTTGCCGCAGCTCGTGTGTCCAAGAGTCTCATTTGTGTGGATATCGAGGTCCCTAGTGAACATGCTGGAGAGATTGTCAAGGCTATGGCTAAGCAAGTTGTTGCCTACTGCCTTCGTAACATGGAACGACTTCCCGATACTGACGCAGGTGCGGTTTTGGCATCGACGCTTGCCGAGAACAACCTAGAGGCTGGCGAGAATAAGTTGCCACCTTATCCTGATGTTCTCGCGCATCTTGTTGGACACGACGTCCTAGACCAAGACGAAAGCGACGACGACAACGGTTCAGCGCCTGATGAGGACTATGTTATCGGAGGTACTGGTGTGGTCAAGGCGCTTGCTTGTTGCCTGAAGAATCGTGGCGATGAGTCACGGAGACAATCAGGCGAATTTATTCGTGAGATTGAGAACGGAGCATCAAGCCCTGCGGCGAACCTGTCCACAGGTGGAAAGGCCAAGGACATGTCAAAGCACCTATTGATGGGTGCACGCAAGATCCGCCAACGTCTCCAGCCGGCGCTCATCAAAGCAAGGGCAAATCCTGATGATGATCACAACCTCCGCAGGCTAACCTTCCTCGACGACACTTTGCAAGGAATTATCAAACGTTTCGAGGACGAATACCCGGATACTCGTGAGGATCCTGCATTGCAAAAGCGCCCCCGTGCAGGTACGAAGGGCAGCGAAGAGTTGCCGACCACATTGCCGCTCGAGGATTCTGCGTTGGCTCTATCGGACAACGAGGACGAAGGCGAAATTACCGGAGGCAAGCCGCTGTCGAGGTCCAACTCTATGGCCAAGATATTGGTTGAGGAAGAAGGCCGAATCCTCCGTGCTGGTCATCGCTTTCGCGCTGGTCTCATTACGGAGGAGCAGATTGACCTCTCAGTACAATCGATGATATCGGATCGGATCCTAAACACGTCAGGATGCTTGTTGAACTGGCTGAGGATCTCGGTGGAGAAATCTGGGAATTAGTCAAGGAGAAGGGTCCTGTGAGGGCATTCAAGGAGGATCGAGATATTGCTTTCAAGTGCATGGAGGCGAGCGATCCAGAGCACTGGGCTCGATTCGCTGAGGCGCAGTACAAGTCTCGCGCGAACATTAGCATTCCATCAGCAGCGAAGCAGGGAGAGGCAGTCGACGAGAGCGCGGTTGCCGATTGAAGTAGTGGGCTGCAAGAAAGATACTGAGATGATGCCTGTATAAACCTCTGCTAGGAGAAGATCGAGTCATGACGGGTTGACCATGGCCTGTGCATCATCACGAGTAAAGAGAAGGATGTGGATTGAAATGACATGTTATGCGCATAGAAGTCAGGGCGCTCGTTAACGACTGACTTTTCCTTTTCATTCTATTTTGCTTTGAGCGGGGAGTTATGAATAGGTTCTCTTTCAAGAGAGACGTGGCTATACTATACTATCAATGCGCGAACGGGATCACAAATACGTGCATAGTCTTGGGAACTGGGTGAATAATACAGCGTCGCGAACTGAAGTCGATCTTTGTTAAGGGGCGTTGGAGAGTGTGATACTACTTCGTATTATATGTAATGAGGTTTCCATCGAGAATTACAAACCCTGGATTTGTTCTGGGGATCAATGTTTAACTTGATCCTCAGTGGATATTCACCATGTAACCTTGAGTAAGTACCTTAGATAGTGCATGATGTGCATCTCTATACCTATAGGCGATGCGGCGTGGCCGGGATGAGCACGGGGGTGAGGGAAGCAAGCCACGTTTGTTGATCTTAGCTCTTCAATTAATCAATAAATTCTTTTGGCGCCAGAGACGACGGGAAGAAAGGCAAGAAGTTCTAGTTCACCGGCTGTTTCGTTTTGGTCAAAACCGTGAGATTCGGTTGGTCCGCGACTTGGAGTCCTTAATTCGGCCTGCAACGTAAGCTATTCTGCTTTGGGGAACATGAAACGCGAACCATGCCTTATGGGGCAACAGGGGTAGGACAACCTCTTGCATCTCCAACGTCTCGAGCTTCAGCTTTCAATTAATATTGTACTCTTCTCAACTTCTGTGCGCGTTTCTTTCTTTTTAGTCGTTTCACCGCATGCGATTCGAGCCATTCTATTTGTACACAAGTCTCTCGAGTCCGCTTTTATTCCCGTCTTGAATGCACAGCCTCATGTCGAGGCTTCTTTCAGGGTCGTATCTGACAGGAGGGGGGGGGGGGAGGAATCATGATGATGATGCGCTCACTGATCAGGCCGTGATGATGCTAAATCCAGAAACTTCGCATTAGGTCTAGACTGCATTGAAGTCTAAATAATGCGGTTGAAGGAGCAGTTGTGCAGTCATCGCCTTCGTCATTGGGCTGTGAGATCTGCGTTTCGTCTGTCTTAATGCAGGAGTTATATGTGCAACATGGTTGCTGAGCTGGCAATGCGAGGACAACAAACCACAGATTCGATCGCTTCTTTGCTACCCAGACATAAAGAACTCTCAACCGTTCTCTCCTTGTTGCTATCATTATCGTTCGTCCGTGTTGAAGTAACGAAACGACCCAGCATATCAATGTGTGGGTTGATGCTCATTCCATTTTCCGAGCTCCTGGCCGTGGCAATCATAGCTGATGTCGAAACAGAAGCACGACCCTCATCTGCGGGTTACCCGTTGGCATCAGGCTGGGTTGATTGGCTTCCACCCGTCCATCTAATTCATGCAAATGCTTGCAAGGCCCATGCTAGGGTCCCCATGCGGGATCCTTGTACAGCCTAGGATCCCTCGACCACTTCTCTGGTTACGAGATCTTGAGCGTGTCTCTCGTCTCTTTTGGTCCAACGACTTCCTGGTCTTCTCTCCCCTCTTCTTTCTCTTCTATTCTACGGACCTTCTTTTCATTCGTTATGGTCTGTCGACTGTTGGTTATTCGTTCGTTTCTTACACTCATTTACCCTTCTGTTTAGTCTGTCGTTTCCTTGCTGTATTTGCTATCCTTGAGGCGAGCTGCGCTCATCATCGTAGTCTTTCCACCCTTTTTGACCATACAGCATCATTTTCACCTCAGATGTCACCCAGTGATCAATGCACCTTCACACTTTGACTGTTGACCAACGAGTGTCGTACATGATCGATCTCCCTTGGCTTACATCTTCGAATCGACTTCGCCACATTGTGTGACAGCCTCTGAACAAATCAAACCTCAAACTCCGTCATCTCATAAACCAAATCACATATACGATGGAGGGGCCTCCTTCTACCCGGTCATTTAGACCATGGGTGTGGGAGAAGCCTGGCTCAGTCATGAACTTTGAAAACTTCGAAAGGTAACCAAACAACAGAAGTCATGTCTGACTACGGCATCCAACTAATCCGAGATAGTATCTCAGAAGAGCCTGGCTCCGCGACGACTACACGACCCCCGACTAGTCGGACTCGAGGCTTCACCACTTCCTCAGGGCGGCAGACCGTCAGATGGCCCTTTCACAGCTTCAGCAACTCACGATCTTCCATTCCCAATTACCCTCGCAGACCGTCCAACTCTCGGTCTATCCCGCACAGTTCGGGCTCTTTTCCTCGCCGTGCTGCCGGCAGCATAAGTCGTTCTGTCTCTAGCGTTCTTGGAAGCGACATCATCCCTGACTATGTAGTCAACTTCATGCGCGGCGAGACGCCGGAGACTCTCGCTCGAAGGCACCGCATTCCAGATAGTCCCGAGCCCGGACAGTTTCAACGCCCACAGGAATCTCAACTCGACTTTATTCATTCAGCTTCCAGTACACCCGACAACTCGAGGCCGGGTACTCCGAGGGCTGAACGGGAGAAGATGCTT
Organism: Fusarium oxysporum f. sp. lycopersici 4287; assembly: GCF_000149955.1. Classification (NCBI taxonomy): domain Eukaryota; kingdom Fungi; phylum Ascomycota; class Sordariomycetes; order Hypocreales; family Nectriaceae; genus Fusarium; species Fusarium oxysporum. The sequence goes on from NC_030992.1 coordinate 2,183,448, forward strand.
GTGGAGGAACGACCGCAGCCTACCAGATCTCTTATGACAGGATGGAGAGCTGGTGTTGCAGCCAACATGTTCCTGACTTTCCTGATTCTTGTGGCTTCTGTGGCTTGTCTCGCCCTCGCCTCGGCCCAGGGACATATGTCAACATGGGAATCGTTGTTAATGGAGGGTAGTTCGACTACAGTTGAAGGTATTGCTAGAGGGATCTTGGCAGCCGTGAATGTGTTTGCCATCATTCTCATCGCTGGAGCCAACTACGTCGTTCAAATCCTCAACAGCCCGACTCGTGCTGAGGTAGACAACGCCCACTCAGCCTTTAAGTGGCTCGACATCGGTATCCCTTCTCTACGAAACATGTCACTCATCTCTTCGACCAGGGCAACGCTGTCAGGTATCATGATGACGTTTGCCCTCCTCTCCCAAGTAATGTATGCATCCCAGAATCTGACGACATGTATTGTCACTGACAAATTGAAGATATAATTCCATAATTATTACTACCGAACACGCCGAGAAATCTAAATCATCGCTTAATGTTAACGGACCTCTTCTCGCCGCTATTACGCTAATCAATGTTGTTCTCATACTCACTTATGCCATCGCTGTCGCATTAGCACTCACCAGACAAGTATTCAGCCCACTCGTCACGCTTGGTGATGCTCTGAGCTCGTTCCTCGCCGATCCCGATGTCAGCACTGAGGATTCATGCCTCATCACCAAGGAAGAGATCAAGAAGGGATTATGGGGAGACCGAGAGGGCAAGTACTGGTATGCCAAGACAAGCCGCTGGTTTAATGTTCCCTCATTCAACCGATGGGCTATTTGGTTCATGACATGGATCATGCCTGTGGGGTTGGCAGCTGCGGCTCTGGCACTGGGGGCTGTGAAGGAACCCAAGGAGGCCTTCACTGGGTTTGGCAAGGTGGCAGTGGTATATGAGCTGCCCACGGGAACGTCAAGGTCTGGTCTGGCCGTTGTGGCTGCGTTGCCCCAGCTCCTTTTGGGTCTGCTGTACCTTTCCAGTAACGCGCTGCTCACCTTGCTCTACCTGTCTCACGAGCTCTCGCAGTTTACATCGGACCTGCTTCCTTTGCGCGTGTCTTCAGGACAGCCACTCGGTTCACAGACGACTTCACTATATCTCACCTTGCCTCGGCCCGTATCCTGGATACTCTTCTTTCTTGTTACCGCAATGGCTTTTCTCCTCAGTCAGGGCATTCTTCTCGTGTCTGTGGACGGCAGTAAGGGAACCACAACGGGAATTGGCTTCAGCCCCCTACCGCTACTTATCCTCCTCGCTCTACTTGTGCTACTCGGTCTCGGCATTGCTGGTCTAGCACTCCGGCAGGTGGATCCCCGTGGTTCCGTTGAAGGCGGAGAACCGGCCGGTAACCCACTCGCTTTAGTGGGTGGAACGTGTTCGGCGGTTCTGAGCGGACGATGTCACCGAGTACCGCGAGAGGGCGGCGTTGAAACACTCGAGGTTCGTTGGGGCGTGGTGCGAGAAGGTGTAGGGATGAACGCAGGACATGCGACCTTCTCTGGGAGACCAGTGGGGGACATCATGGTTGGTAGAGCTTACTCCTGAGGAGATGAATTTATACTAGCCGACTGGTTGTTTCGGGGAACACTTGCATTCTTTATAGCGGGTCTGATTATTCTTGGGATGCTGACGGTGTTCTGTGATAAGAGCGCGGTTCATAATGTAGGCACGGATGATATACCTGGCGTCTATTGGGAAAGGGTTTCATGTGAAAAGTTCGAATAGTTGAAGAGTCGAATTTCTGTGGGTAATTTTTGCGCAAGGCTGAGGTAAAACTGCTATGAAGTTGAATACACCAGTTCGACGTGCTCCCATGTGTATTATGGTATTTCAGCCAGTAGAAACGGTCGACTGGGGCGAGAATGAGAAGATAATGCCCAACAAAAGAGGTCAGGTCACACTTGTTGGTCCAGATATCTTATGTTATGAAACGAGTTGCTGGATATGAGTGGATAGAATCAGAGTTGGGACATATGATCGGCAACTAAGATAATCAAAAATGGGTCATGGGCTCACGGTCGAGGTCAAGAACGAACATGAGACGGATCACTCAGAAGAGTCAAAGTCAAAATGAGGAATAAACAAGGCGAATGGTGTCAGCAACAGATGATTCGGACCCTCCCCCACGTTATACACCTCTGTCAATAGTTGATGGCTGGGTTTTTAGAAACAAAGAATTATCGTAGTGACAAGACAAGGGGGGAATGAGTCAGCAAAGAAACAGATTCTTTAAATCCATCTTTCCCTGAATCTAGGTAGAAAGGAACCCCCTTGTTCTCGACCTTGTTGGGTAAATGAAGTAGAAGGTCTAGAAGCTGACTTGGAAGACACAGACTTTGGTTGGTCAGACAGGGGTAATCTCTTTAAGCCACAAGTGGCCAACTAAAATTCAGCCCCATTCATCCCCAGAATCAAGCCAAGGTCATACGATTCACTGCCACATCAGCCCAAAAGTCGGGCGTTTCTGACAATTAGCGAGGTCATGATTGGTCGGTTGTCTCTTTCCCTTCCCGTTCGGGATCTCCTGCCTGCCCAGTCTTCGGTTCGGAAGCAGTTCACTGTTTACCTTGAGTGGCAGGTGCGGGTACTGCACTTTCCCTTTGGTTGATGAAGATGATCCCACAAGGATACAAGCGGAAGAGTTGGAGCATGGCAGGTAGGTCAGGTCCACTCCAGGTACCGACGTGTTGGCTTAAGGAAGGGGCACCTGGGCACCTCATTTGAGGCAACCTGCTAAGGTAAGTACTTAAGCACAAGGTCTGCACTTCTCAGTCTGTCGACCTGTTTTCTTTGACTTTGACTTTACACATAATTCGATATACATACTACCGTACTCATACAATATTCGTCCATATAACTCAACTCTCCTGGGCTTTCTCCTTACGAACAACTCTTCGACCTCGACTACTACTTACACTCTACGACCACAACCATTATCATAATTAGTCTTCGCTTTCAGCCTTAACACCCCAAACATGACTTACACAATGACCGCCCACCTCTGCAAGCAGATCTACGCTTCCTGGCGTCAGACTCGACAACCTTCTCCCGACCTGGCTCCCCCAACACAGACTCCTTCGTCTATGTTTGGTCGTCCCATCTCGCGATCCCCTTCACCCCCTGCTCAGCGATCAGAGCGACGCCCTTCGAACGCTTCAGACTCAGAATGGCACCCCAACAGTCGTCACTGAGGAAATACAAAGGCTTGCCATTTTGCCTTATTTACACATGACTTATGAGACGGGTCGAACTTTTGCATTCAGGACACGGACACAGCATCTGGCGCACATGACTTTGTTATACTGGACGTGATTTGAAGCCTTCGCTAAACTTCCTCTTCCACATTAGGCCCAACCTTCAAGATTCTGGAAGATCCCAGCACCTCTTTTTTGACGCCTCCTGGTACGGAAAATCGAATCCTGCAAAAGTTTCATCAACAAATCTGCCAACAAACTCTCCCTCAGACGAGATGCATCAAAAACAGCCCAGATCTGTGGGGCCAGTATGACACCGTGGGACCACAAGGTGTCAATCACGAAATCTTGTGCCAGAGTTGCATAAGAGATGCACCCCACGTCCGCATGAGAAAACGCCAGAAACCGACATGCGAATCGTCATTTCTTCTGATGGAATACAAAACTCTAAGGCACGATGTAGACGTACAGACTGGACAGAGATCTTTCGGATAGAGGCTTTTCTTTTTTACACTTGTCCTTCAATTGTTCAGTGGTTGAAATCAGCAACCTCTTTTTCACACTACCTAGATACCCAAATGAATCTCTATATTCTGAACCGAATACCATTGCCTATCCCTCGATCTCGAATCTCTAGATTCCTTCGTTCGACCCCTGGCAACCCATGACTCGAAATCGATAACAGTGGCATGACCATCTGCCCACATTGAATACCCCCTGTAATCGGGGTGCGCCGCTGATCCCTTTTTGGCGGGGTGCTCAAAGGATTCGCTGTGGCTGGTAAACTCTATCCTTGAAAAGGTATTTCATCACGTGTCATCACGACATCAAGTTCAAGACTTGATCAAAATTATGTTCAGTATCAGCATAGAAACCATTGACCAAGTATTGATTATCTAATTATCCTTGGGCAAAGCCAGGAGGACATCGCGCATAGCTATACCAGGCATAGATCCCCTACCCCAAGTTCATCTTTAGCCTTCCCCAGATTTTAGCCCGGCTGGTTCTCCAACTCCTTCAGCTGGAGCAAAAAGTGCTTTTCCTCGGATCGGATCGGCTTCTCCCACCGATCTCACGTACTTGGACCTGGTCTATTTCCGAACCGAGCTATTCAACTTTTAGATGTTGACCTGCCCTACTTCATCATGGGTCTATGAAAAGGATGACTGATGACTGACGTATGTAAGTCGGTCCTGTGTTAGGCCTCGATGTAACACCAAGCATTCTGCTGTATCGCTAAATAGTTAAGCATATATGCACTAATATAAACAAAAAAGTGTCTGTGCTAGTGTCCATTTGTATCCGCTTCGCTTTGCTTTTTCGTTTACGTCGTTTCGTTTCTCATGCATCAAGTTATATCCTATCCTGTTTCTCCTTGTCCAATGACCACGAACCGAACATGCGTTCCTTTGTCCTCATACAAATCCCTCGATAACCAGTTCAATGGCCATATCTACACGTCTCCGAAGGCTACCTATCCACCTTCTACGTGCCCTGCTTAATGTTGAATATACCCCCCATCCTCTCCGCGTCCACCGGCGGCTCCTCCGCTTACATCGCTTCCGCGTGCTATGTCGACGTCTCTACATTGCCGACGCAGCCATTGTATCGATGGTGGGCTTGGACGTTAATCTTGATGGCTGCTCTTCCTCTCCACTACCATCTGGAGACTCCTGCAAGGCTACGTTGCCCTGGATTCGCCTCTTGGCAGCTCTCTTGTCCGCTTCCGTGATGTTCTCTGCCTTCTTTCGCATATCAGGAGTCCACTGTGGCTCACTAGGCGTGTGGCCAACAGACATGCCAACTCGGACCTGTACAGCGAATTAGTAGCTGTGCAACTCACCAATGTAACTTACTTACCAGAGTTTCAAGTGCATCCTTGCTATTGTCGACAAGATCATCGTCAAACACCATTCGTCCAGGTTCAAAAAGCAGCAGGATCGTGCTGCCACCAAACTTGAAGTATCCAAGCTCTTCTGCTCGGTGGACTTTATCGCCCTCCTTGCGGGTAATGACAGTGCTGCCTACCATCATTGCACCAACGCAAATAACCATGACGCGACCGTGGTGTTCACTGTCAATTGGCACGAGAACTCTCACGTTCTCTCCGTAAACGTCCAGAGCCGATCGAATAGCCATGGGGTTTACTGTGTAGTACTCGCCCTCGATTGTCTTGGGCTTGCCCATGACACCGTCAACAGGGATGTGGAAGCGATGGTAATCCTGAGGAGCCAGTCGGAAGATGCCTAGAGCTCCGCCCTCAAATCGGGACACATCCTCAGGGTATGCGTCGCCGAGAAGTCTCTTCATGTTAAACTCACGACCCTTGACCCAAATCTTAGTAGCGACTGTGATAGAGTTGAAGACGACGCTTCGACAATCGGCTGGTGAGACGATAATGTGAGGGTTGTCGGGCGCAGAGCAGGGTCGAGCGCCAGGCTTCAGGGCACGGTAGAAGAACTCATTGAAGTTGTTGAACTCATCCAACGGCAACAGAACTTCCGACATGTCGAGACCGTGGAAAGCAATGAACTTTTCAATTTCATCCTTAGATGCAGGATCGTCAAACTTCTTACCCTGCTTGATACTCAGATTTTTGAGTAGTATCCGACGTGAAGCTCAAAAAAGGTTACAAGAAGATCGAATTATGTGCGAAGCAAGCTAGAAAAGATGGTCTCGGCTATTGCTGGGTCGATATTTGAGTCCCTTGTACAGCAGACGAATACCGAGTCTTACATAGACACTCATCTTCTCCTCGTTGATCTGACCCGTGAGACGATCCTGCACAAGGATATTGGCCGAGTTGGCACCCAGCTTATAACCACCGTAAGAGATCTTGGTAATGACTTTCGAGTACCACTTGCGCTGCGCCTGGCTGGCTGTGACAAATCCACCCACTAGCACGCTGTTGACTTGCCTCCAGTCTTGGCTTGCGCATGTCGCAATATGGGTGATGATGTCAGCATCCTTGCGCTTGTTGAGTCGCGGCTGGTGACAGATAGGACATTCTCGGATCTCTACGACGTGCTCTTCAGAACGGTCGTCACTGCTGTCAGACTTGTCGAGGGGATCGCCCTCCTCATCTGCAGGTGTCTTCAAAGTGGGGACATTTGAGATGGGAGTCTGAGTTCCCGACGTCGAGTCGAGTTCTAGAACGCTGGGGGTCTCTGAGCCACCGTTGTTGTGTCCATGACCGGGCACGTGGAGGAGGTTCTTCATCTCGGGTACCAAACCCTTTAGTTTATCTGCAGCAGTGCCTGAGGATCGTCTTCGTCCTTCCAGTTGGTCCTCCAGGCAAATGACGCACTCATCCATCGTAAGCTCCCAATTCTCGTCGTTATCAGCATCACGGTGGGGGAATCGCTTGAAAAAGCCGTCGATGGTATTCTCGGTAAGCGTAGAACCGAGAGACTCGAGCATAGTTGTGAGCTCGATTCTGCTGATGCGACCACTCTCATCGGCATCATATTGCCGAAGCATGGCTCGCCAGAACTGTTGCCGGAGGGCATCATATGGCATGTACTTCGCGCGGAGGTATAGAACAGGGTTGTGTTTCTTCTCCCACTTTTCGGTGTTCTTCATCTTCAGAGGAACGTTATACTCATAAAAGTCGGCATCTCCGCTGTCCTGGTTGGCCGAGTCAGGATCAGAACCAGTATTGGCGAGGACATCCGCCGGTGCCAGCTTGTTAGGATCGGGTGCTGAGGTGGGAGCAGGGGCGGGAGTCGCTGATGCCATGCTCGTGTTGGAAGCGTGCTTGCTCAGTGGAGGACGAATCATCTTGCTGATACTGGAGGAAGAGTTGGATCGTGACATGGCGAGCTTCTTGAATCGCGATCGCGAAGGAAGCGGTTCGGCCTGTGCAGGGGCTTGGAGATCATAGAGTCCGGTTTCGGGGTTTGCTTTGGGGGCTCTCTCGATCAATTGGTGGATTGGAAGATCGCACGAAGCAATGAAATCGTTGCCGGAGTATTTATCGTGGTCGATGACAGTAAAAGCGAAAGAGTATTGCTGCTCGTGACTTTGGATATGAAACAGCATCTTCTCATTATAAACAGGGTTGAGGTCATGACGAATGCGTCGAGTTCGGTATGTCTTCTTGCCGAGGGATGCCACGACGAAAGGGTCCATATCGAAGCTTGTGCGTGTAAGGTTGGATTCGGGAGGCAGGTCTGTGATCTTGATGACCTCAAGGTAGATGATTCCAACAACGTCAGAGCCACTGCTGGCAAAGGCATAAGGGTTGTTGCGTCTCCTCTTCTTCAGTCCTCGAATTCGAAGTCGGCGCTTGCGCTTGGTAGCATCTTGTTCACCTTCATCCTCATCACCCTCGTCGGAGTCGTCTTCGTCGAAATCGTCCTCGTCGTCGTCACTAGGACTATCCTGAGGATTGGGGGCGGATTGTGAACCTGTGGGGGCCAGGTTCGGTGTCATCGAGGGTGTTACGTTTCGAGAGCCAGCGGGGGCGGTTCCTACAAGGGCTTGGAACTTTTCGAGGATTTGCTGTGGTGTCGCTGACGGGTTCGTCGAGTCGAAGAGGGAAAACTGTAACTGGGCCTCACCAGAGACAACACTCGTCTTCTTGCCGGGACGCTTGCTCTTGAGACGATACCAGGTAGGTTCCTGTTCCACCTTGTCGTTGTTGAAGATCTCTTCGAGAGCGAGATCGAATTCGCCCATGTAATCTTTTCCGAAGCGGTCCTTGTCCCAGCAGATGACATCCAGGACCAAGTTCTGGACAGATGTGAGGGGAATTTCCTCGGTGACGTTCCATTCGGGGTTGAGTGTCTTCGGGACATCGTTGGTTACGATTCGAGAGTCGCCGCTAGAAAGAACGAGGTACTGAAGATTAACTGTCAGCATTTGGTTGGGGATATGGTGTCAAGAGAGGGACTTACAGGATCGGATGTGCCGCTTCGATCCTTGGCTGCAAGGTCTTTTCCCTGGCAAGATGTTAGCAGAAGTCTGATGGAATGAATTTACACTCGGGTGTTCTCTCGCTGCATTGCTGCTGCGTCGAGTTGAGCGGGCAGAGAAGCGATGATGGCGGGAGAGACCTGCAGCCAGCCCGTATAAGAGGGCGTGGAGTACATAAGTACCAAGGGACAATCGATACATACCTTTATAATATAAACTCTAAGGGCCAGGCCATTTCCAGCGTCCCTCGAAGGGCTCGTGCTATCATTTTTCGAGCGCATGGGAGGACTGTTGCTGCGGTTGTTTTTGGTTCTTCCGTTGGTGTTGCTGACGGAGTGTATGGTTGTGGAGGAAGAAGAGGAGGATCGAGAGGTCGATTTGAGTCGTGTTGGGATGATGCGCACCATGACGAAGAAAGGGCCTTGGCTTGGCCGGACTGGGGCTCCAACAGCTGGAGCTCCCTGTCACACACAGCACTACAGTCTCAGGAGTTATGGAGGGTGATAGATCGATCGACAGCGGGGGGTGCTGGAGCTGTACAGCAGGTAAGCACCTGGGCTGGAAGGGTGTGGTGCGTCCAGGCGTCCAGGCGTCTCAGGCGCTCAGCTCAGGCGAATTTCCAGGCGATGACACCCACAAAGTGTCCTGCAATAGGTGTCCCAGGGGTGAGGGCCAAGGTTGATTCCGCTTGTAGCTTTGGGGGGTGAAGACCGTCGTGGGATTGGTGGGGATGCTTGGTAGGGCGGGGAACGAACAACCAAAAGTGACGTAGTGAAAATCAGGAACAGATTTGCCCTATTTCAACCTGTTGTCTTGAGTATCCCTCTCAAGTTAATCTGTTGATGTTGTAAGAATTTTAAGAGTGTTGTCGCCCGTTTCAGCTCGAAATGACTTTAGGGTTGGAGCTTATTATCGCCGTTTTATCGTTTAGGATATGTACGGTCTGCTCGCTTCCACAGATTCAGCTCAGCTCAGCTCAGCTCTCAAGTAGAAAATGGTTGGTAGCATGAATGAAACCCGTTCTCGACCCCCCCTTTTTTTTAATGGTGTTATAAGTCGTCGTGTCGGCTCGTGGCTTAGATTGGCTGCTTCATTCGATATACGCCGTGACCATTCCCGCTGTATTTTTTTTTTCTTTCCTCTCCTTTCTTTTCTTTTCGCTCTACTGCTCTTCAATGATTGCTCAGCTCGTACTCCAGCTTCGTTCTCTGACGACTGCCCAGGCCAAGCCACGGCCAAGCCCCGGTATCAAGTGTCAGCGCCGTCTGAGCCGTGAATGTGGGACAAGGAACGCGAGAAGATCCGTCTGTGATCGGTCGGTGGAGTACTTTGATGAAAGTATATTGGTTGATGGTGGGAGAGACAGAAGTGAGTTTGTTGATGGTCGAGCGTAGAGGCACGTGAGGCAGAATATAAAGAGAAGTAACAAGGGGAGAAATGATTCAAATTAGATCCAGCTCGGTAATAAAAGAGACGAGACGAGACGAGAAGTTGAATTAAACAAGATGAGGTACGAGAACTCGGGAGGGATCTTGATACTAAATCAAGTATCATCCATGGAGAAAACAATTGGGCTTCCCCTGGTTGGCTTGTTTTTTTTCTTCTTCTTCTAATCTCGTCTTGTGTCTCGCACAACAGGTAGAACTCAGGAGAAAGAAGAACGAGAAAAGAAACAAAACAGAAAAGGCCGAAAAGGGGAAATGACCCTTGTTTTAATGCTATACAGTCGAGAATAAGCTCACTCCTTGTGTTTATTCTGCTCAGGGCAGCTTTCCTTCACAATGTCTACCTACCTCCACTAGGACCTCCAAATAAGTCAGGCCTGTGTGTCCCTTAGCCTCTAGACTCCAGATTCCAGGACTAGGCTACTCGAGCCATCCATGAATAGTGTTGGGGCGCCTTTTTTGCCGTGCCGATTCCGTGACTGGGGGACACGTATTCGACCATCTCTCGACCTAGTTGACTAAATGAATAAACCCGAGTTTGATTGAGCTAATAAAAGGTACCTTTCCTTGAGTTGTCTCGTCTCGTGTTTTTGGCTGAAGCGAAACAGAAGAAAATGCCTCTCATTGTTGATTTTAACCTGGCAGAAGGCTACTGTATCTTACTTTGCCTCATCCGCTATTGTTTAGCCTCTTTTTCAGAGCTTCGTAAGTACATACGAGAGAGTTCTACTGGTCAGGGTAGTCTACCTCGCCCCAAGGTTACATATGCCCTCGTGTTAAATTCCTTCCATGACATGCATCCAAATCCCCTCGACTCGGTTCCTTTCAGAATAGGCAACTCGGTCTCGACTCTTGGCTCCAGTATTAATGGTGCCGATTGTCCGTGAACCTGCCAGATCCGAGTGATCATGGCTTGGCCTTGATACACTATCATGAGAGGCTCCCAATGTTTGAATTGTCGATCAAGATTAATATGAGGTACTTTAACAACTCTGCCACCGACAAGAGGCATACAGTAGGTTCACAGCATAACTAAGTCTGGGCTCTGGCTTATTATGTATGTCGGAGGCTAAACCAACAACGGAACATCCACCAATTTATTTCCATCACCGCTCAGATACGGACAATTAATCTCTCTTGTTCCTCCGTCACCGCTTCTTTTCTTCTGTTGGTCGTATTCTATTTCTTTGCATGTGATCAAGACCATCAATCCTGCGTAGTAATCAATCATACTCCCCTCTTGGCCTCTGCCCTAAGACCGAAATACCCTTCTCGATTTGGTCATATTCTTCGAGCTCTGTGAGATACATTATAATAAAGGCGTCCCTCTAAATGCCTGATAGGCATGTATATCAATTTCCCAACCTAAGGTAACTTGAACCTCCAGTCAGCACTCAACATTCAATTCCTTTTAGCAATAAGCAGCACAAGTCATCCCGACGTCACTGGAATGGTTCAAGCCCGCACTCATTTAACAAACTCCAGACCCTTGTCTCTATTCTAATTGTCCCCCAGGGCTGAGATCCTGAGACAACGCCACAAGCCACCAAACCCCTCTCCTCATCCGCCCTCAGTTCAATGTCACGTCCAGCTCCCATCTTCCACTGCTAGGATCAGTTCTATCAAAATGCGTCGATATCTCTCATGACGTCGGGACTATTTTTCTGAAATGGTTCTAAGCCATTCCGTCTCCAGTTGGGTCAGCTGTGGTCTCCGAAGCTTCCGAACGCCTCAGTTGAAGCTCTCACCACCTGACGTTTCGCATTGGTATCTGCAAACTGGATCATGGTCTCAGTTGATCACCCTACTAAGACTAACTCAACACTTTCCCGCCATTCATATGTTACCTATGAGGTTGTGGACATGCATGTGAAAGGTTCAGCAGATAAAAGGCATCATTTCCTTCTGCAACGCTACGCTATGATCCCTTCAACCAAGGCATGTATCCTTCACTCCATGCCATCCAACGTGTGCCCCAAATCCACATCTCTTTTGACCGCCCAACTCCTACCTATGCATTTCTCATATCACATCAATGCGGTCAACTCAATACAAATATATAAATAAGAGAAGGAACAAATAGGACAGGGTCCTTCATGAACGCCACTCTCAAACAGCTGGGCACGACCTCGCAGATGCCCCCCTTTCTAGTTGTTTTAAAACGTTCACGGCATCTGCAAAAAGAATGTTTCCTCCGCCCAGACAATCGTTTTCCAACGCCTCCTTCACAAGACTTACAACCTTTTGAGCCCCATTGCGGTGATTCTGAGCTTGCAACTCGGATGGCTCCAGATCCGCAACTGTCAATATCCACTGCTTTGCGGCTTTTGGCAAAATTTTGGTATTGTCCTTGTCCTGTTTATCCTCAATACCAAAGGCCCAACAGATCAACGAGCAAACGTAAACACCCCAGTAGTCCGAAATATCTGTCCAATGTATTGTTTGTTGCTGGTTGGATTTTCCTTCTCTGTCTTCTCCCTGATCGGATGAAGCTTTGAGGTTAAGGAAGATGTTCAAAGCACGGGCAGCAAAAACAGTGGCGATTGCAGCTGTGCTAGATTTACACCATTCGCCCAGTAATCTCTGGTGTTCCACAAAGATATTAAAGTCCGTCACCTTCTTGTTGAAGACCCAGCTCTGCCCAGATACTGATAATAGGTAGTAAAGAGGTGTGTACTGAAGAGCCAGGTAGGAACTAGCAACTGCCGAGTCAGGAAATGCTCTTAACATAAGCATTCTCTCCGACTCAAAGTTCAGTGCACCCTCCATCAGGCCAACGTGTGCTGAGTTCTGACGACGCGAAATGAATAATGAGCATGCTGCAAGCAAGATTGCCGCGTCAAAGGCAGGCAGAGATGCTACATCAGTGGCAGAGAGCATCCTCATGTTGATGCTTGAGATGGTTTTCGGGTCCTTTCTTGTCCGTAGTCTTGTCCATGTTTGAGGATCATGTGCTTCCCAGGATTTTGTTGTTGTTGCTGTAAGTGGAATAGGAAGAGTGTCTGGAGCAGTGTAGTCCAGGCCAATGGCGGAAACATACGGCCGTTGATGATACCGTGAACTGTGGACATCCAGGAGGAAGCAGGCAGCCAGCAGTCGTCGTTGAGTTTCTGCAGCAACCCAGATCTTCCAAGCCGACTGACCTCGGGGCGAAGAGCGAGAAGAAGATTCATGGTGATGATTAAAAACCTATCGGGAGTTAAGCCAGGTATTCGAGGGGGGTATGAGGTCGAAAAGAAAGACATGATGTTCAGAGGTTTTCCAATAGAAGAGAAAGATAAAGAATAGAAGAAGGAAAAAAGAAGAAGAAGAAGAAGAAGAAGAAGAATACGGAAGAAAGAAAGAAAGAAAGGAATAATCAAGAGAAATCACGCGGACTAACCCTGTGGTAAAGTGCAGTGAACCGAGCAGAGGGCTGATGTGAGTGTGGCTTTCTACCACGAAACCGAGCATAATACTCGCAAAGTGCAATAGTTTGCTGTACTGGCATTGACCACTTTTCAGCTTGTGTAAACTAAGTGTATCAGCACCGGTCGATTGTCGACTGCTCCTTTGGCGAGCTCCTGTTCTCTCAACTCACCACTTTTGACTTTTGCCAGGCGTGTGCATGAAGCTGAGCTCCCTTCATGCGGTCGTCTGCGTTAGGGATGTATTGTGTCGCCAGAGCAGCCATGGCGCATTGGAGGACCTGTACATGCTCTGTCTCCTCCTCGGGTACATCCTCATAAGTGTGCTTATGGATGATGGGGTTCTTGGGGTGGACATGCTCCCAATAGGTTTCTAAGTATGTCGGAATTGAGTCTCTCGTCGCTGCAGGGAGAGATATGGGCATCAGATCAGGAGTACTCAATAAGCTGCCATCTGAAGGCCCAGAGCTACATGCCCCCAATCCGAAAGCTCCATCTGATGTTGGTAGCGAGGAGACAGCTAATAAAGTCTCAGATTGAGCGACAGCTAATGAAGGGGACATGCTACGAACTGCAGGAATAGGAATCTGATTGGTAGTGCTGAAAGAAGGGCCTTCGGAGTATCCAGGTAATGCAAGATCCATATCACCAAAGACAGACGGATATGCTTGTGGTGGAGTATCGGTATATGAATACGAGCCAGGGTATGTGTTGCTGTCCAGACTGGCAGTGATGTCATTTGCAGTCGTTGGGTAAGCTGGAGTCGCGGTCATCCAAGACCCGTTCGTTGTTGGCACGGAGAATTGTGAGCGCCTTGTGTTATCTGGGGGAGTCGAGAATGTACTTGTAGGAGCTGATGAAGACATTGAGCTTTCAGGCCAGCCTAGATCCGGGGGTGCTTCCTCAGGGATGGATGATATTATGGACATGCCGGACATGTTTCTTGGTTCCGAATAGCTTGCTACAAAACTGTCGTTCGTTGGTAGTGTATGGAGCACATAGTTGTTTGGCCCGATGGGGTAGTTATCTGAGGAATTGTTCACGGTTGGCGGCGGATTGTAGGCCCTGATGAGGAGCAGATGTCGATGCCACTGATGGCCATGAAACAGCCATATTCGAGCTGCTGTTTGCGGTTACTGCTCGAGGGTGTCTATAGACTTCAGGCATTTTGAGTCCTAGTTCTGGCGCAGAGTCTGCAGGGGGCAAGCTAGGTGTTTTCGGGCTACCTTGACGGCTATGTTTCGGGTCTCTAACATCTTGACCATCTTGCTCACTACTCTTGTTAGCCTCGAAGCCCTCCAGGTGTCACTATTCCAACGTACTGTCTTTGAACATGACGGTCGAGGAGGTCCTTGCGATGGAAAGTCTTATTACAGTTTTCGACCGGGCAGAATAAATCAGGAGCTGAGTGACTGAGCTGATGACGTCTGTATCCCATTGTTAGAAACACCTCTTAGCTTTGCGGAAGATCACAAACCTCAAGTGCTCTGCTCTAGAGAAGGTCTGGGAAAGTTAGATGTGAAGATCGTAGAGAGAGAAGAAATATACCTTGGGGCACTGGTTGCATGTGTGAACCGGAACACCTTTCTTGGCCTTGCTTATCTTTCTGGTTATAGGAGTCAACTTGACGTGTGCCTCTCCAGTGGCTGCTCCAGTGGTGAAGGGCCTCATGGGAGTGTGCGATGATGGGCCAGGCTGGTAGGAGAACTCGTTGGAGTCAACACTTGCGTTGCTACGGCGTCGGCTAGTCATGTTGATATTGGGCTTTGGTGATGATGTGTGATCATCGAGAGAAGATTTCATGGATGAAACAGGAATATCAGACCTGTTGTTATGGGAGGAAGAGGGTGGTGGATGTTTTAATGTAGTAGCATGGCTGTGGGTAGAGGGTGGCCTTGAAGTCAATCCGACGGAACGGGTTCCGGGACTTGAATCGACGTGTTCGTCGTCGGTATTCATGATATTCTTGAGACTAGCCATGGCCCAGAGTTGATAACAGAAGCACAAATCAAAAGAGGCAGTGAGTCCGGAGAATTATAGATGGACAAGCCAAACTTAGGAAGACACAGCCCCCAGGGAGGCGTATGAACAAGTCCCGGCAGATGGGACGTTTTAGGCTCATGTAAAGAAGGTGGGCGATGAGGGTATAGAACAGCAAGTGGGAGTAATAGTGGGGGAGTTGGTGTAGAATTCGAGCAAGATCACAGACGGGAAGAGGTACAGACGGCTAAGGCTGGCGAACAGAGCGAGCCCAGTGTTTAGCAGGGATGCGGATGTGAATATGGGGCTCAGTGCAAGTGAGATATTTACTCTTGGTACAAAGATAGGAACCAGGAGAGGCATTGCTGGGTTAGACCTGGGCAGGATTATTTGAGAGAGTGTTAGAACATGGATGCAAGGGGATGTCGATGTGATTGACCCAAGGTTGAAGACAACCCTGCGAGCTGAGTATGGGGCGCAGGACAGGGGAGTTGATGCATGGATTGAAACATGGATATGGACAAGATTAGATGCTTTGAAGGAGGTGAGGTGGAGGGGAAACAAGAGATGCACCTGATGCAAGGCACTTGTCTGCCTCTTGATTACTGTACGTAGTGTTTAAAGCGTCCTCGACACCAAAAGGTTGCGACATGGGGAGTCCATCCCATTGTTTGGTTTGGTTTGTCCATGTGCCACCCTCTCACATCGACCCTTGTCGCATGCTTGCCGCTCCCTGTTCGTCGAGAATGCGACAAGTGGCGGGACGGGGCCGCAAGCGCCATCTAAGCCTTCAAGGAACGGTACCTGATCGAGCAACTAGCGCCCAGGTGTGGTACCGTATCAAAAAGACACTATTCACCCCCGACCGATCCGATGGCTTGCGGGTGGTAGCTCGCGCTTAGACGTAGTTGGCGCAGACCTATCCAATGCTTTTTGAAGAGAGACAGAATGGCGGCGATGATCAGTAAGAATGGTTGTATTGAGAAAAGGGAAAATGTTGCACATGAAGAATCCAAAAATACCAGCACGGAATAGCAGCACAGAGGCGTAGAAATTCGAACTGGTGCTAGGGGATGCTCGGGCACTAGGGTTAAAATTGATTTTGGAGCTCCAGTTTCACAGGAAGCTAAAGCAATGCATCTGCATCGTATCTGGGCACTGAGACATCGTGGGCACGAGCGTGGGCGTGGTCGGGCGGGTATGGCGTCAAGGCGCCTGTTGGTGGCTGCTCTAGAAGCTAGAACCGATCATGGCTTGATGTCTCCAGAATGACAACAGACATGACATCGCGCATTTGAAATGGGTGTGGCTGTCTGACAGGTATCGACAACGATGCGTAGGAGAGAAAAAAAGATCCAATACAGAAGAGGCTGTGTCTAGAAAGGTTAAGTCGAGGAAAATGAACTGGGGAGAGAAGGAAAGGCGGCCGACAGGTAGGTACTATACTGTACCTTCCAGTAGCTCTTGCTTGCATCAGTAACGGGTACCGGCTTACCTAAGAGCTTGACCTACCGACTTGGTAAGCATCCATTCCCATTAGTCTGGTCCCGATATTGCCGATATATCAGCTATTGAGTTTATTGACACTGCCTTTAGATTGTGTTTTTTAAAACTTTCTATGTAATTACTTCCATCACTTCGATTGTGAAGCAACTCGTCTTTGGGGAACCCTGGGTCCATCCAACCTTACAAGTGCTTATCCCAAGGGTTTACTGGTAATTAGCTCCCATGGCCCGACCAGCCTCAATAGGGCCCGCGCCGTTACAACACTGTCCAGTGTCCATTGTCCACATGGTTTAGGTAGGTATGTTAGGTTCGGTCTAAGCTTTTTAACCGAGTTCTCAATATCACCCACATTTAATCCGAATCGCATACTGATCTCAATACCGGTATCCCATTCTCATGACAGATGTATGTATTGAAACATTACTTGAAATGTTGGATCCTTTCCCCTGGTAGCGTCAATTCGAATCCCTGTCTGTTGTACAAGGGTGACATTAGCCCAGCCTTGCTGGGCGCTAGGGTGGCCAAACAAAAGTCTAGGGCAGACACACCACAGCTCAGCCACTCGATGGCTGATTGGTCAATGTTTCATGATGACCTGAGGTGACCTATTTTTACATCCTTGGGCTGCGCCTGTTGGGTCCTGCACAGACAAAATCTGCTTGTTCAGTGTGATGCGCTAGCTCAAGCAGAAAGTTAGCAGCGTCACGATAATGCTTGTTGCGATCGACAAATTAATTAATCAGAGACAAGGCATTCTTTAATTTGCAGATCGACGAGTCAATTCCAGCAACGCCTTGCGGCTCATTGACCCATAAACTACCTATTGGCTTATTGAATACTAATCTTCTTCTGAGTCGGGAACAAACCGTTGTGCTCGTCCCGAGCAAAAGGATATGAAATGCGGGGCCGGACCGTTCCACGTTCCACGCTGTTTCTCCCCGCCTTTTGGCTGGACATGGAAATAGGAAATAACAACGTCCACGAGACTACACGGCACCAGCTGTCCAAAGGTTGTCCTTCTTTCCCAAATTAGATCATCACATATTGTTGTCTACCATATGTCATTCCGCACACTAAGCCTAGTATAAACGACCTTTTTCGGATTTTGAGGCCAAGACTCTGGGGGATTCGGCCCGCACGGAGAATATTCCTTAAAAGAAGTCCTCCACGGGACTCGTAGAGCTGTTTGTTGCAACCATAGATTCATATCTGGGTGGACAAGCGAAAAGCCCCCGGCGCTTGGATCCCGACTATTTTTGTATTTAGAGGCTCTTTTGGACCAATACATTGACAAGAAGAAGCGGCTTTTCCCAATGTAGATCTTGCACGAAATCTACCCTGTTTCTGTCGCCAAGGTCTCGCTAAGATGCTACATGAACTCATCCCGTCACTACGTCGCAGACATGCCCATGTTGACAACTAGCTTTTCAGCACCGATGCACGTCTGGTCTGATTCGCATGTGCTCCTCTAGAAGTGGAAGCAGATCTACACATGGGGACACACCCCTTGACTTGGCACTTGTTGCCTGTCACTCACCACATGTCTCCAACTTTCTATACACCGCAATTTGAGTTTATGAACTAGTCGCCCATTTGAGTACTGGCCGAAATCTTCATGACCCTTGTGGGGGTCATCTCCATTCGGACGTTTATCCGGGCATCCTCGATCGTATCTTTTACCTATCGCAGCCTGGTACGAATCATTGACATTTAGGAGCTTGACATTTTCGACATCAACATTTGCAATCAGGTTTCTCCTGTACATGCTGAGGGACTGCTTTCTACATCGCATTGCAAGGCGTGGAGAGATTCCTGTTGCCTAATGTCGATCGTTTAGGTCGAGGCAGACTGATGCTGACTGTACGATCGACAAATTCAACCAGATATCCCCTCGAACTCCAATTTACCACCATTGCCATGATGAAGTGGTCTCATCTGTTGGAACGTTACTTCTAATCATCCAGTGCTGTAGTAATCATCTGACTGAGCTCAATTGACAGTATAGCCGCCTAGGCGCCTAAGCGCAGGCGCCCCCAGATTGTGGTATTTGAGTGTCTGCGCCATCCGGAAAGCTGGATAACCTGAAGAGATTTGGCTCGGACTGATTTGCTCCGATATTTCAGCCTCACCGAGGGGGCCATGCACACTGGCTTGGTTAGCTGTACGACAATAGTTATCATGTCAGCAACGAGGGGCTCGAAATAAACTCCCGAACCAAAGGATTGTACCTGCAGAGACGCAGGCCGTAGCAAGGTGGTCCTAAGAATGAGATAATGTCACAAAAAAGGAGAGTATCGGAACATTTGAACTGATCAATCATACTCCTCGGATTACTTCGCCCAACTGTCGTACAATCCCGCAGCTACCTTAGACAAAAAGAATCCGCGTTCAACAGTGCGCCGAGGTTACATCGTAGTCGCGAAAACATTCGATACATAAAAGCCAGAACGCCTTGTATACCGGTCCTGTATTAAAGCGCACAGCCGAATACTGATTAAAATAATAATCCAAAGTCCATTGCGCAAACATCTGTTGTCCCTATCGTGGTGGCCCTGCCTCCTCTTCCTTCTGGACATTTTTAACCAATCTCCCACATTTGCAATCTGCATGACCATACAGCTCCATTTATAGCTTCGAAGGAGCGGCTGCAGCTGCAGCTGCAGCTGCGGTTGGAGTGATTGATGAGTCCTTTGGCGATTTGGCGTGTGTATCACTCTCTTCAGACTCATCGTCGCTGGGGGGTCGGCTGCTATCGGTAACATTTCCTCGGCTCTTGGTCATCTAGACGATCGTTAGCTCAAGGTGGAAACTGTGGTGCATGTCCACTACTCACCCATCCTCGGACACCACCAACAAGACCGAGAGCGTAGCCAGTGATGAACTCTTTGGGTGTACCAGAAGCGCCTGGCGAGCGTAGTGCCTCTGAGCTGCCTGCACTGTTAAATCGGGCGGGGCTCTGAGGACGGCTAGTAGGCCAGAACTGCTTGAGCTCACGACCGAGTTCTTGACCAGTAGTGGTCCAGTTGTTTGTGATGTTTTCCCGCAGGTCCTGAACATGTCGCTTGAGATCCAGCTCGTTCTTCTTGAGCCAGCTCACATTGAGCTCCTGGCGGGAAGTACCGCGCTTGAATTGTCGGGCAATGTACTTCTCGTAGTCGCGAACGATTCTGCGAGCTGTTAGAATGTTGGAAAGCATGGGTGCTCGGTAGCATACCTTGTGATGAGACCAGTTGTGCTGACACCTTCTGTTCGCTGTGTGACAAGGAACTTGCCAGCAGCCTTGATGGGCTGGTAGATGTCGTCGCCCTCGTCCGCGCCGTAAGGAAGATCATCGTGAGCGACATAGTCGAGCTTGTTCTCGTCGAGAAATTCGGGGGTAACAATCCATGGGCAATCCTCGATTACCTCATCGACCCATTTGCAGTGGCGGAGAGTTTCGGCACGCTCAGCGGCAGACATCACAGTCAAACCCTTGCGCTTGTGTGTTTCGTGGTCGCCTGTGACTCCAACGACGAGTGTTGTGTCAGGGAAAGCCTTCTTGGCCTGCTCGAGTTGTCGCATGTGGCTAAAGAGTGGTCAGCAGACAGTTCAGTTTCAAGAAGTTGGTCCTTTGACTTACCCAAGATGGAAGAGATCAAACACACCATCAGCGTATACACGAACAGGTCGGCCAACAGGAGGTGGGTTGGTCTTGTAGCCACCGGCAGGATCTTGGAGCTTGCCAATGGGAGGAGGAGGCATGGCCTCAATTCTTCGCTGCTCTTCTTCGTCAAGCTCCCTCAGAGAAGTCTTACGACCCTTGCGACCGACTCGCTCAGCAATGTCGATGCTGGCTTCTGTCGTGTCGCTTGGCTCGCCAGGATCCAGGGCATGGTCAGCGGCTGTCTCGAGGACACGATCCGCGCTAGAGCGCTGTCTCTTAGGAATTGGGCCTCCAACAGCTGATCCTCGGCTGTGAAGTCGTCCCGACTCAGCGGCTGTTGTGTCTCCTTCCTCACCAGATGCATCACGAGAGGATGTCTGGATGCCATTATCACCAAGATCAGCGGCCGACTCCACGCGAAGGGAGTTTCTCTTGCGCTTCCCGCCCTGGGATGAACTTGATGGCGAAGACATGGCTGATAGATAAGACTGGCACTGACTTTGACTGTTGGGGGAAGATGACGTGGCTTCGGGGTCGGGTCGGGTTGTGGGAGAGGATGAGAGAGACCTTAGGAGTAGGGGCCTAGGTAAGTCTGGTCTTAATTATGTGCGTGCTGAGGAACGAGACGGGGAAGCGACCTGGAACTGCTGTAGCAGTAGGTAGTTATTAACCTGGAGGAAAACGGTTACGGCTACCGAAGCAGTTCCACGTTGACGCGAAAAAAACCGGGTCTTGAATTGGGTCTGGACTTTCTCCAGAGCTGATTGGGTTTGGGGCGTAATATTCCCTGTAAAAGTCTGGGGTTCTAAAACTTGGCTCCTCGCCTTACAACAGCACTTTATATGCGAGACTCTGAGGATACCGTCATCGGAGGCGATATATGATGATTGATAAAGAGCAGAAACAAGAAACAAGGCATGATGCATTGATCAAGGTTGGGACAGAGTCAAAAGCTGATATCTACAGATAAGCCACTGCTTTCTTCCTTTCGAGTTCCCCTATAGCTCTCGATGGAACGGACGACATCGTCTAATTAAAAAAGTGGCCCGGCTTTCTCGTGTCAAAAAAAGGAGTGTAATCTCAAACACTTAATAGCGCAACTACCATAGCCATCACACCTTAGATGAGACAGGCAACTGCTCTCGTGACAATGCTTGTTCACTTGTAATTGCGCTCAACATGAATTTTGTGCATCTTAATAACTGTTTTTGAGCCGAATCGTCGCGTCAAATGTCAATTTCTCCAACACGATGTGGATTGTGGCGTCATTGCTGCCACCCCTTTAGCTGATCTACATGAAAAGGGGGAAGAAGCTGGTGGAAGAGAGCTTGAAGTGGTCACATGATGACGCACGTGAGTGTTCATCAATGTGATCAGATACTCATATATTCATTCATCCAAGGTTCCTCATGTTGCCCAAAGAATTTAACAAAGCTGAGCCAATGGCCCAAGTCAGTCAAGCTTCCTCGCAGACTACCTAAAGATTGCTCGTCGACTCAAGTAATCTTAAAAATGCAGCTTATGCTTATTGTTGTCAATGCAACATGCGTTTCAAAGAGTCCTCAGGAGGGGCATCTTCACAAATCTGGAATCATTCTATTCAAGCAAAAGCAAGGTCAATATTATCGGACAACCTGCTAGACCCACCGTGTAGCAATCCTCTCCATACAGGATAACCAGGTAAATACGCAGACCAAGAAGATGCGTTCGTTACTTGGGCCTGGTCATCGACCCCAAGACCCTGGAACCATCCAAGCCTAGGTGATCGTAGCTGGGAATAGAGTTTGGACAGTATTCCGGATACTACCAGCACAATGAACCAGAGAAATATAGAATTGTTCGGGCCATCTACTGATTCATCCTGGCATTAATTGGTGCTTCTGGTGAGTTTCTTTGCCTCTTCAGGGCCTCTCAAACTCTGTGCGTTTCAAGCTGTAGCTCCCTGGATATAATTTCGATAGGCCCTTGCCTTTTTGGACCAAGAACCCCAAACCAAACAAGTTCCTTGTCTGATACTCAGCCTTCATTGGTGGTTAGCAAATACCCTAGTCATTAGCACCAAGGCATATCTTGACCTACCCCCAAGAACAAGAATCAATTTGGCCTTGCTACTTCTCATGGCAATGGAAATCTTAAACAAATATTGGTTATTTAACTTCTAGTCGTGAACACCACCGCAAAACTTCCCTTACCCGAGATCACTGGATGCCGCTTCACCCTCCCTGTTTCGAATGAAACAATCTACACTTGGCTCTAATCTGGCTTCTATGGCTTCTCTATGATAGAACAGATGGCCTGCTTTCTTTGTTCTGTCTGTTTCAAATCAACCAGGATGTCAATCACAGCCGTCAAACTTGGAAAAGTCCGCCAATCCAACCAACTCGGCTATCAGACCCTTCGAATAAGCTTAGGCTAAGCCTTGACTGCAAATGGCGAGAAGTACCTATCCTGAATAAGCTTCCCCTTGTCAAGGTTTCAGTGACAAACTGGCAGCGGCTTGTCTGTCATTAGCTCCGTTCCCAGAATTGACTGGCCTGTGGCTGGAGGTCTGGGACGGTATCGTTGCATGACAGAAATCCTTTATAAGGAGTCAGACCTGGACAAACAACATCTAGCCCAGCAGGATATTCTTTGCTACTTTCTTTCATCTTTGGCAGTCCTGGGCAGGCCCGCAAAACCGCATTCTTTAATATTTTCCACTTTATTCTCGTTTAA
This sequence comes from Fusarium oxysporum f. sp. lycopersici 4287, assembly GCF_000149955.1. Lineage (NCBI taxonomy): Eukaryota > Fungi > Ascomycota > Sordariomycetes > Hypocreales > Nectriaceae > Fusarium > Fusarium oxysporum. Next base: position 2,206,295 of record NC_030992.1, read on the forward strand.
GTGATCACTCGTTTAATCATTTCCAACATTCGAAAAGCTGCGCTTCTCACCATTGCCAACTTTGGCTCTGCCTTTGCCGCTCTACAGTTCTACAACCAGTGTGGTGGTGGTGCTTACACCGGAGACACCACATGTCCCTCCGGTTCCACATGCGTCGAAGCCACCAAGTGGTACAGCCAGTGTATTCCCGATGCCAAGGCTGGTCCCTCTCCTAAGGCTGCTGCTGTCGAGAAGTCTGATGTTGGTCTTCCCAGCTTCGGGTTCCCCGAGTTCCCTGAAGCTCCTGGTAGCGGTAGCGGCAATCAAAACGGTGGTGAGAACGACGAGAATGCTTCTCTTCCCCCTATTGTCTCAGCTCCAGCGGAGGAGGCTGACGAGTCGAGCAAGAAGCCTGTTGAGACTCCCATCGATGGCCCCGTAGCTAATCCAACTGAAGCTCCTGTCGCTACTCCTGATGCCGGCTCTGGATCTGGCTCAGGAGCTGGAGGTATCACACGAACTATCCCCGCATCCAGCGGTGCCAGTGCTGCTGCTACCGCCATCCCTGTTTCTAGTGAATTCGATGGCAAAATGACATACTATGATCGTTCCCGTGAGTTTGGTCTTCTCAGCTACGGCCCATCTCACTAACATCATCCAGCGGCCGTATGCCAGGATCAGGTGGAGACTGGCGAGGCTGGTGAGGCTGGTGCCATGTTCATTCTCGAGGATGGTGCTACTCTCCGCAATGTTATTATTGGGCCTGGCCAAGCTGAGGGCGTCCACTGTAAGGGAACCTGCACTCTTGAAAACGTCTGGTTTGAAGACGTTTGTGAAGATGCCATCACCCTAAAGCAAAAATCCGGCACCTCCGCTATCCGTGGAGGAGGTGCTTTCCACGCCGCCGATAAGGTTGTTCAGTTTAACGGTCGTGGCACTGTCGAGATCTCCGACTTTTATGTTGAAGACTATGGCAAGCTTGTGCGATCTTGCGGTAACTGCAAGGATAATGGTGGTCCCCGGAATGTTGTTATTGACAACGTCGCTGCTGTCAACGGCGGTGTTCTCTGCGGTAGTAAGTCACATTGGAGACATCAGTCGAGCTTGTGACTAACAATTTCTTAGTCAATACTAATTATGGCGACACTTGCACCGTCTTCAACGCTTGTCAGGACTCAGGCAAGAACTGTGACCTTTTCGAGGGTAACTCTGACGGCAGTGAACCCTCTAAGCTATCTAGTGGCCCTGATGGCACTTCTTGCAGGGCTGATAACTTCTCCGAGACTTGCTAAATTAAGTTTTGAATATGGGAAGATCTCAACGGGACTTGATGGACATCAACCTTATGTTATTATATCACAGTAGATTCCTGTGAATTGAGTTTCCAGAGCCGATCAAGACACATGTCTTTGCCTAAAGCAAGTGGGATCCAGCAAAATCGTCGTTGAACCTAGACCAATTGCACTCACTGTGGGTTCATAACGATCGTAGTGTGTATTTTCTGCCTGTGAAGGCAATATTCAGTTCGAGACAACCAGATCAGCGCTGGCGGTCAACTGCAAGACATACCCGACTTGACGCGGGGTTGTTGTCACTGCAAGGAGACTGAAGTTTTCTACAGAGCTTTTTATCCTTGTTCTGGGGCCACACGGCACTCACATATTAGCCGTAACTGACTTATATTGTCTCAGAGTTCGCCCTTTTACATCAGTCACCTCGTAGACTGATGTGAGGGCGTGAGTAGTAGCATTCACTACTTAGCCTAGTAACTAACCTCCTCGGGGCCATCTACTAATATCTAATATTTTCTGTCAGTGGCAGCAGCTGTCATGATGTTGGTTGCCTGGCGCCAACTTTTGATTTTAGGCAACTGTCTGTTTGTTTATTTTTTTTTATTTTTTTTTATTTTTTTGTTTACCCTTTCTATCTCTCCCATCTCTTTTTTTCCCCCTTCTTTTCCTTCTTCTTCCTTTTCTTCCTCGCTTCCTCATCTGACCGCCTCATCACCCCGAGCCTTGCGCCCGGAGGACTTCACCCCTCGGAAGCCCTTTTTGGGCCGCTATTAAGAGAACCTGGTGAGTAATCTACAGATTGACGTTGTTCCTCTCATCTTGCAGCTCTTTTTTCCGACTGAACAAACCTGAGTAGTCGCGGTGGACGAGAGATTCACAATGCTGAATGACTTCGTAAAGCAACACAGCACCCTAGGCGCGCCCATCACGCCTAGGGATGCCCTGTCACGATAATTAGTTTCTGGCGGGAAGGGGCATACGTTCGGGCGCAACGTATGAGAGTTTCCTCGCCGTTCGTCGTGTTGCACCCTCCTTTTGGGGGGGCCCTCTTCGTGAGGGTCGACGTTCGGATTTTCTTTTTTTCATCACTGTGAACGGCTGTCACCAGCCTTTTATCCAGTGCGCACCCACGAAGTCTTTCGCATTCTCTCTCTTTATCATCGCTGGATACCCACCGCCTGAGGAGTCCCAGAAGGATCCGAGGTTCAAATCCGAGCCTGTTCAGCCAGTTAGCCTGGCATCAACGTCGACTACCGCAAAGATTGCTTGAACTGCAGGCCGAAACAAACTGGCAGATGATGGTGCTCGCCAGGTATCCCAGGCCTCCGATAAGGTGAGTTTACCCTTCAGGGAGAAGCATTCTGTGGCCTTTTGTCTTGCCTATGTCGACAATTGTTGTCCAGGATACATAGTTGCTGAGGTTGACTTGAACCGTGTTGAAGCACTACTGTTGCAAGTTGCCACTCTTCGTACTTACTCACTCCAAAGCCAGGTTCAGACACATACTGGTATCAAGGATGGACTCTTCGAGACCCAGGATCGCGATTTCCCTCATATATTCTGCACAACAACCCAAGAAGAGTTAGAAATATCATCCGAATCGAAAGAGCAACAAGGATGTGGCTTTTTTCGATTTTGTTGACGGACGAATCTTCTTCCTTTTTCTCAAATCAACCAGAGATGATGCGAGGTCTCTCCTGGAATCCTTCAGCATGGGCGTATTCTACATGTGGAAACGGCCAAAGGACTGAGCCTTGATGTAGGGCAGCCTTTTCTTAAACTGCAACTACCCACCGAAAGACTTCAACGACTTGACTGCGCTCCCATCTAGTCAGCCGACCTTGGACAATTTCATGAAGGATGTTAAGATCAAAGAAGCACAAGAGATAATTGGCCCTGTTGCGGAATTTGCTTTTCGAAGATTTGAACCATTGGCACACCTTCAAATCTGTCACCAACTTCAAAAGCCGCGAACAAGTCCCTTCTTGGCTTTAGAAGCGTCGACAGAAACAAATACAGTCGCGTATGGAGGATGTTGTTTCATTTGCTGCCAACCCTACCAATTCGGTTGGCAAAAGTTTCAAGCGCGAAACCATCGTCGTCAACTCTCGTTACAAAGCAAAAAGCCTGGCGTGTCTGGCCCGGTTAAGCCCAGAAGCTTAGCGACCAAAAAACCCAGGCCAATCTAAAGGATATCTTAGCCCTTAGCAACGGAAGTACGGTAAATTCGAGAATGCCAAGAGCCTCCTCGACGGTTACCACCAAGCCCTGGATTTTCAGTCTGATAGATCTACGAGGTGCCATGCGGCAGTTAGGCCAGAGGTTCAGTTGTCCCTATGATGAGACTACGGGGTCAAGTGAGGAAGCAAAATTGCAGGGACTCAGATGAAGGTCAGTTATGATGCTTCCTTGAAATAATTCTGTCGCTAACATGTCTAGGACCATACTTGATATCAACGATCTAGAAATACCTTTGTGAAATCTCTAGGTCGCCTAACTGTGCGCCCAACATCGCCAACGCTGGTCAGGGTATCGCCAAGGTACTGACAGATGCAAAAGTTCTTCCTTCACAGACCTTCGGTAAAGCCTCGACATTGACCAGAGTATAAGCCAACTTGCAAGGGCTTTAGACTGACACATTGTGCAACTATTCCCTCTAGCTTGTGAGCTTCACGCACACAATGATTTACCAGCACTTGTTTTCCATTTCGACCGCTTTAAGTGTGAGCAGGCTGTTAGACACATTCTCTATGACTCTTGTAAGCATGGCAGTTGGAAAGTACTAGTACGTGACTACAGCATCAAGCAAGGTGACGTCTGGTTGCATCCCAAGGACTTTTGGCTCACACTCAAGACCATTGTGACCAGTCTTTAGAGGATCATCGGTGCAAAAGACGATCTCGACTTGGACAATCCCGAAGAAAAGGACAATGATGCCGATGTTCCAGAGGTATCTTCTGGCGGTATTGAGCACAGAAACTCATGGAAACACTCGAGAACATCGTCAAAATTGCAGTCAAGAGCAAGAGCAAGATCAAGGTCGCTGATAGCTGGGATGACGACAGCGAAGAGCCATCGGAGTCAGAGGGCCTCAGGTCATATACAGCTAACACACTTAAGGCTCAACAGTTGGGCTTGAACAAGAAGGATTGGTTGATACTGGTCTTGAAGGCATTCAAGTTATTGGAGGTGGAATTTGGGGCGAAGTTCTACGAGATTGGAGCGTCAACGGCACGTTCATTTTGATCCGATAATAGAAGCACGTTATTCACATGTGGCGTTCTATAAAGCACACATAGCCCACTGCAATGTAGCAATCCCAGTCATTCTATCGATACTTGTACCAGTACGAATCCAGTGAAAGTTGCTCAATTCCCTTTAGTCCCGGGACAGAGGCGAACATCTTTGCAAGACCTTCACCCTCGGTGTGAGTTATGGTTGACCGCCTAGACATGGCCTATGGAGTGGGCTCACCGATCCATGTATCAAGACTTTCCTAAGTAGTGTGGCCCTCTTGAGGCTCCTAGCCAATGCTTCCCCCCCTCATGTTTCCTCGTGTTTTGACCCCCTTACAGTAAATCTTTATGACATGTAAGAATAATTGCTTTTTTTTCTTCTATGGCAAAAGCCATGATCCCTGCACTATCCACAAGTTGAAACCTGGAATGACTCGTTTGAGACACAAAAACTCAGATGGTGCTGAGAAATGTATCGATTCACTGAGTTCAACTGAGTCAAACTGTCATCCTTTTCCGCCTTGGCGGTGAATCTGCCCCTCCCCCTTTTTCCCCTCGCATTTTAGATGTTCTAGAAACATGCACGGAACCACCGAAACAGAACGCCCTGACCTTCTAGAAGACTTTTCTTTTGGCGGGGGGTGTTCAACTAAACTACTAGACCTAACGTAGACCCTGGTACGTACCTGGCATACCTTACGTACAGAAACAGTGCCTCCCCCACGCATCTCTCGTGTGCAATCAGGGGCAGGCGATTTGTTTGTTGTATCGAGATGCTGCACGTAATGAATGGGATGCAGGAGAGGAACAAGGATTAAAGTACGAGGGCCTCAATGGCGTCATTGGTCTTCAAAGTCGCTCAACGCTTCTTGTTGAAGAGGAACATGTGTTGCACCCAGTAAAGATTAAGAACTTCATAATATTGTATAGATTTTGTATATAATTCAACTCCCTTTTGGGAGGCAATGCTTCTAAACATCCAGAAAAAAAACAAAACGATTGTGAGCATGCACGTGTTTTCCTCCTTTCCTTTTGATCCAATATGTACTACAGTATGCTCAACAACCGTGAGTGGTATCTCCTCCAAATCCCTCCATGTAAAACAAGGAAAATTGAGATCCATGATGTCCAAAAACAATAATAAAAAAATCATTTGCCATATAAAACAGCCATGCAATGCAGATCTTGTAATGATCAAAAACACAAACGACAGGTAAGCCTCTCTATAAGCGGAAATCAATAAATGACCGGCCAAACCAATAAACATCCGTCGACGTATATACAACAGGATTTGTGTTCGAGATTGGGGTTTGCACCCCAAAGAGGTATTCTTTTGTTGTACGCTGCTGGTGATACAGTGCACTGAAGCGAGTTGAGAGAGGGCGTTGGATAAGTTAGAACAGATCCAAAACACCTGTGCTTGACATGGCGATGCACCCATGTTTCTTCTCAGTCGCCATCGAAAAGGCGCAATCCATGCACCTGGGGGGATAGTCGCTCTATCCGTCGAGCCCATTTCGTTTGACTGAGCGTCTAATAACTAACTGCCAAAACAATGGCACTCCTTCGTGGTCTCTTATGGCGCGTATGAATCAGTCCCCAAACGCCATGTCATGATGATTATAAATGATAATGAAAGTCATCAATATAGGTCTCCCAATCACGGCGGCAAATATCGTCGACTCTATCACTGCCCGTGTGATGAGTTCATCTGTAAATGATGGGGCATAGATCGTGGATGTCCTTGATCGCCCATCTGATGGGGCATCTGAGGCGGCGCGGCCATGGGAACAGGTCTTGGAGTATGGTAGCCAGGTGCGCTTGTGCCGCTCGAGAAGCTCGAGTTGGTCCTCGGATCGTAGCTGAAAAGATCTCTCTGTAGGCCTTCAAGGATGTGCATGTCAGTTCGAAGTGCACTCGTTGCCGTTGCCGACTGTCGCAAAAACTGGATCGTCTTGTGGAACAGTGTTCGGAGTAGTTCCTCATCTACATAGGTGTGAAGGATTGGGTCACGGAATGCAGCTGACAGAATCAACAGGTTGCCCCATTGCCTAGAGCGTGGTTAGTTTGAGGCGCATCAGTTGAAGATGAAAGACTTACGCGTGAGCTGTGCCGAAAACATTGGTGATGATCGGCCTCCTATCTCCCAGACCGTGGAAAGCACGGGTGCTTTCAATGAGCGCTTTGATACCCTTCTTAGCCAACTCAACGACTTGAGGATCGATATCGCCATGCGTTCTAGCCTTGGGATGAATAACAGGTGCTGTGATGTCCTGTCGAAATTCGGAACTGACGCTGGGAAAGTTGGGGCTCGATGCATGATTCTTGATTGAGTGCGAGAACTGCAGAATCTGTCGGATGAATGGGCGATAAGTGATCACCTGAGCTCCCCAGTACTTTGCCCGCAGTCTTGCTGCCAGAATGTCATCTGCGGGGGGATCATCCTCTCTGAATGCAAAGCTAGGGGCAACCCAATGCATACCCGAAACAGCATCAGATACGACGCCGACATTGCGGAACTTGTCTTTGCCAGGTTTGGCCGGATCTTCAGGGGCGTAAAACATTCGGTGGATGCTGTTGAGGTGGGTACGCAAGTATAGCTGACCTGGGTAGCTGTCCAAGATGCGCTGGTTGAAACCTTCCAAGAGACTCATGTTAGGGTGTGGCATGTCATCTTTATATGAGAGCAGTCCTGATGGGGGAAGTTGCATCTCTGCAATGAGGTCACTCTCGAGCTGCAGACAAGTCCAGAACGTGAGAGCAAGTTGGTTATACTTGGTTTCCTGGATGAACTCGCTGTTGCGCTTGATTCGTCGCATTTTGTCCAAGCTCCTGCCATATTGTCAGCCACTCCTGATCTGTGTTCTAGTAATACTCACAATACTTACGGTCTCATGATGACTTGGAGCTTGTGGCTGGCCCTGTGGATGAAAGCAAAACTCTCCATTGGTCTGCCCAGCTGGCCATGATACAGCCCGGCAAAGATGTTAGCGTACACATTTTTCATATTGTTGTACGCGCCGGTGTGGTTGCCAAGGATATCCGTAGCATATGCAAAGTACTCCAGGCCAGGAATTACCTCATAGTTCTTCTTCAGACTGTAGCCAGAGCGGAAAGCACCAGTGCCATGGATAGAGGATCGACGACTATGAATGTTCCGGTCTTGCTCTTTAGGTGATGGCAAGCCTGATGAATGGGAATGAGATGAGTACCCTGGGGGGGAGCCTTGATTGGGCGATGGTGGAATGGCTCCATTGCGAAGGGCAGGGCTTCCATGGGGAAGAGGCTCTGTAGGATGGACGACATCCGGCACGTTATCGCGGTGGAGGCAAACTTTACCCAAAGCCAGAACCGTGAGAACTAGAGCGGTATGGATGGACCGATCTGGTCGACCGATACGTTGTGGCGCCGGGGTGGGTGGCTCGGAGCCATCTGGTCCTGGCGATCGTTTCCTCTTTGAGCCTGCAGCTTCTGGTGTCTGTGAGCCTCCTCCAACGGCGAAGGTGGGCTTCGATGTTTGTGGCTTTGCTGAACGTGGCTGTGATGCAGGAAGGTTATCCAGAAAGTGCCTAACCCAGTAGTCCAACAGCTTTGGTTGAATAATAGGGTGCATGTTGAGAATGTTTTCCTTAAAACTTTCCACGTACGCCCACACTTTCGGCTCAGAGAAATCAGGATTGCCATCAACCAAAACACCTCCCTTGTATTCCACTTGGTCCGGAGGGCTCAGTCCACCGAGCTGGCCCCAATCAGCCGCGGGCGAAGGAGATGCCATATCGGATGAATCGTCGGCCATATCCAAGTTGCCATGGTCGGTTGGTTCTCTAACATGTCGTGAAGGGTGGGAGTCTTCACCTCGACCATACACTATCAGAACGCCTCTGTTCTGTTCTTGGCTGATGGGATATTCGCTAATGTATCGAACCCCTTCGCGCTCAACGTGATGTTTTGTAAGCTCCCGAATGGAAGGCCATTCCAAGAGCAGACCTGCCAAAGTCGTATGATTGATGGGAATCGCGGGCTCGCCAGGGGGAACGGGTGGGCCTGGCTCTACCTCCATCTCGTCCTCGGCCATCATACGCAATGGCATAGGCTCTGAGGACGGGTGATCGCGATGGGCGTCATTATAGTACGGGTCCACAGAAGCGCCATTGGCAACGTAAGGCGATGCTGGCGCACGCTTGTACTCGTCCTCCACTGAAGATTCCGTCTTGAGAGTTGATGTCGCAATATGCTTGGGCAAGAGGGATTCCATCTTGATCAATCTCTGGTCAAATCGCCCCAGGTGTGTCATGATCGAGTTAAGCGACGTCTGAACAGAGCCGAGGCCCTCTAGAATGTCGGCTTGAGCTTTATCCGTCCTGTCAACAATTCTTAGTTTTTGCTACCAAGTCAACGTGAATCTCTCAAAACCTACGCCTTGGGCACCGGGTCACGGTATTTGCATTCCACGCCCTTTTCCTTGCAGGTTTTACATGGCTTCGTCTCGTCGCACTTGGCCTTCAGCTGCCGGCAGCTATCGCACGCCTATATCCAATTAGAACTTGCGCGCTTCCAAATCACAAAAGGCCCGTACCTGAGAAGCTCTCGTGTTCTTCTTCTTAGCTGGGACGGACGACGAATAAACACTATAGAATGGTTCGTGAGGGGTTGAAGGATAACCTCCATGTTGCTCGTAGGGCGTCTGATGGGGCACGGGAGTAGGCGGCGGGAAGCTGGGCGCACGGTAGCCACCCGGTGTCGGGGGCATAGAAGGCGCGCCTTCGTAATTCATGTGTCGCGGTGGGTTATCCGGGTATGCGCCAGGAGGCGGTGGTGGTGGAAGTGAGGTCGGCGGAAGATGTGGTGTTGACGACATCCCTTCGGGCGCATGGCCCGTCGAGTTGGGTCGGCGTTGATCCTCAGCTGGGTCCCGTTTTATGGGAGGATCTCTTGGACCGTAAGGCGGGTATGGGTGATGCGCTGGATGCGCCGGCGACGGAGGTGGATGTGGGTGCTGCTGTGGTGGATGTTGATGCTGCTGTTGCTGTCGGTGGTAGTCTTGAACAGGAGGATAGGGCTCTGGTTCATGATGGCGACGATCGGTGTCGTGAAGCGGTTGCGCAGGCGCAGCGTGAGAAGGCGTCGGCGGAGCTGATGAATGCTCGATGGGTCGGGGAGGGTAATGTTGATACGGGCTCGGAGGAGGATGAGGAGGATGGGGAGGATGATGTAGAGCGCCGGGCGGAGGCGGAGGCGGAGGCGGTGGTGGAAGTTGATGAGCGTGAGGATGTGGTAGTGATACTCCTTGTTGAGGCGTGCCGACTGGCCACGAAGAGAGGCGTGGACGTTTACTATCTGGAGGTGCTGGATCCATGCTTGAGTACTATATATGTATGGTAGTACTTGCACACATAATCAGGAACAAGGCGAAGAGAAAAGCAGGGACCACGTAGAGGCGGTGGCCATGGATAGGTACAATACAATAGTAGAATGGTATAGGATAATGGCAGAAGCGAAACAAAAGACGGCCCGGGGAGTGAGGTGAAGCTTCCAGCTGCTTTGGAAGCTGGAGGGGCGGATGATAATTGGGCCCTTCAGCAATAGAGGTAGAGGTTGAGAGACCAGGACGGCATGGGGTGGGTGTGTCTGAAACGACTGGGTACAATTACATGTACGTGTACGAAGTACTGTACTGTATGTACCGTACCTAGAGGTGAAAAGTGAAGTTTGGAGAGAGGTAGTAGGTAGGCAGGTAGAGAAAGAGATGGGATGCCGAGTAGCCAGCCTGAGCCCCAGTGACGCGGTACGGTAGGATCAGCAGTTGGGCAGAGACGAGATGGAGATTCGACAAGTTCTCGCTCGGTACCTGGGAGATGGACAACGGTGGGGGGGCACAGACACAACGGCGGTAGCGAAAGGACTTTCGAAGGATGGGATCGGATGGTTGGGATGGCGAAAAAAGGGACGCGCTCGAGACTGAGAGCTGGAGATTGAGGGAAGAAAGGCGCAAATTTGGCGAGCGAACGGATCGATTCTTGGGCAGGTATGATGTCGACTCCAAGTCGAGCGCAATTCTGGGACCGACAGCCTCAAACCTCAAGGCACAAAAGACGGTCTGCCGGGGGTGGGCGGGCCAGGTGCAGGCGGTTTTGGAGCCAATTGACGAACCGACCCTGCCGAGTTGACAGTCGGAGGAGGCTAAACAAGGCCAGGGGGTTAAGGAACCTTGATGCTTGGCTGCGACTGGGGGGGATGATGTCGGCGAAGACTCTTCTTTTTTCTTTGGCGGACCCCTGCTGCCCGTTTTTTTCCCACCCCTGCACCTAAAAGACTACCTAGAAAGCAGAGCAGATTTTCCAGCAAGATGGAAGTCACTGTACCAGTACCTGGAACCGCGAGTTTTGCGTTGCTGGGTGCTACAGAGAAAAGACTGACGTCGGTCGCTACCCGCTGGCTTGGTTCGGGCTTGGGGTTGGGTTGGGTTGGTTTGGTTTGGTTTCTTATGTTGTCCTGGCTGCTAGACAGGCCTTCTCTCCTCTGCTAAAAGGACCCTTTTTCTTTAGCTGAGCGAATATTGAAGTACGAGTCCGCCGGTTGGAGACTACCGCATATGGTCAACAAAGCGGGCGGAGGTGTTGCAGTCGCAAAATATGGATGATGTGAGAGCAGATCAAGCAGAAGCACGTAATGGCAAGAACAATAGTATGTGCCAGTAAAAGCAAAGAAGCGCGGTAGGCGAACAACTCAACACCGCAACTTTGCTGATACGGTACCCGCGCCGTACTGTAATGGATGCTCACGAGTAGCGGACAAAGTGGGAAGTAAAAAAAATTCAGGACCTTAGGTAAGTATCTGGCCATGCGACGGACCGCCCAAAAGGTACAAGCTTCAGACGGGAGATGATGGCTGGGTGGAGGTGAACGAGATTGTGGTGGTGCGCTTGAGTTGAGTTACAGTGGAGGCCTCGTGGCCGCGGCGTGGAGCCCAACACGTCTAGTAGCGCACGACGGATTTGCTCTACGCAGTGTCCACTAGCCTGATTCTCACAAAGAGATTTTTTTCTGAAACTACAGTGGATACTTTAGCTTGGGAAAATCATACAGCTGACTGTAGGCTCCAGAGGCATTGAGGGCAAATCGTCTTGTACGTAACTCCAACTCGACTCAGTCACAGTGACAGTGCACTCGACTCAATATGCAACGACTCGCCAGCAATGCACAAAAGTGGCTGATGTTACGGTACTCTCAGTACGTCAGAGTTTGGGTTCAGAGTCCCATCCATTCCTGGTTGAATCTCGGTTACTGGAATTCCATTCTCGGTACTAGAGTTCAGTGAAACGTCGAGCGAGCATTAGACGGATAAAGTAAGCTCAAGGCACTACTGTTGGAGCTCTTGGTCATTCCCGACCAGGTGCAGATCATGGAGAAGAAGGTTTTGCCGGTCCTTGCCCACACATCACGGGCCGTTAGAAGAGGTGAAAGATAACGGAAATCTTGATACCCAACGCCAATGCTAACCAGCAATGCCCGGACATGCCGTGTAAGTAAGTAAAAGCGAGCATAAGTGATCGCATGATGGACTGTGGACGTATAGAGAATACTGTAAGGTACTTTGAGGGGTCAACGTCCCTCAAGTACCTTACAGTACAGTACCACCAAGATCCTTGAAGATCTTTGAAATTTCCTGCGTACCTTACCTAGTCTATCCGTATTCTCGGTACATTCAAGCCCGACAAGTCTCAGATCTCTGTAGCTGTAAATAATTGCGCTCTGGTAAATTGCTTCAGTACCTACCTACTACCTTTAAGAGAGAGAATTCCCTCAATGCCCAAAGCTCGGGATTGCTGCATCAATGAAGCGAAGGAACATGTATGTACAGCACGGACAATGATCACCATGACGGGACCTATGCACAATCATTGATCGCAGCAGCGGCAGCGCAATGCAACGAAACTCACCAGCAGCCCAGCCCAGCGCAGTTCAGCCATTGAACAGTGATCCCCTGGCCCTCTTCCCTGTAAGGTACGTACCTCCTGCGGAGCAGTTTCTCGGCCACGTGAAAGGTTGCAGGTGACTCCTGTAGCGGAAGCAAGTATCGATATGACGACTAATGATTGGAGTTGCTTCTTCTTGTAAACATGCGGTAACTTCTCGTAGACGGACAGTTTCCGCCCCAAGTGAGGTCGGCAGGGTCAAGTCGCAAGCCAACCTTTGGTTATTAACAGGGTAATTATTTCCATCCATGAATATTACGTTGCTATTATCATCATCATTATCAACACAAAGTTGATGCAGTTATCCTCGTTTTAAGCAGAGGCCACTTCTTGTCCAATGCTTTCCCAGCCGCCTCTCACGTTAGCATCTTGTCCAAACCTGCCAGAAACGTCATTTCGTTCCTCTGTCGGACTTTATTGACAAACAAACCAGGTCATGAGGAACTATCGACTTAGCAATCAAATCACCTATCGTTCAGTCACCTGCCGGCAGGTTGCAACAAACAAGATCGTCGATTGTCACATATCAAAAAAAAAAAAAAAAAAAAAAAAAAAAAAAAAAAAAAAAAAAAAAGAATAATTGTGAGAGTTTCAGTATAAATTTGACTCCAGTCTCCTTTTGTAAACAAAAACCCGACGGGCGACTTATTAGTGAACGTGATTGATTAACAAGAAGCAAAAATGGACGGATCACTTCTGGGGTACAGAGTAGCCAATAATTACCGACTGCATCAACAGCCGCACGTTACAGCTTGTGCTAGTCGCTACCCATGGAAAGTCCTTGTCGATCATCTGTCTGTCACCAGTCTAGAATACAGAACACTGCACTTCGTACCAACTTAGCCTTCGGGTCCGAGCTGTTATAGGTGCTAGCAGACACACATCTGACTCGATAAAAGAAGAGTCATAATATCCAAGCGGACTGTCCAGTTGTGCAGGTCCTGTTTCTACTACGCAGTACTCTTCGTTTTAATATGACAGGGTTTCCTTATGGTCAGAAGCTCTATAAGTCGGAATTTCACTCCAGTCGGTCGACCAACAGTCCATTCACGATGCTGCACGTTTTGAGTTCGTGCTTCAAAGGAACACTTGGGCCTTCACTGTCACAAGTTGTGTCATGATGACGATCTTCAGCAGGACGTTAAGCACTGCCATATGTTCAGACAACCCTGATGATCTCCCTCAAGTGCCGATAAGCAGAATCCTCAGTTGAAATAATGTAGTATAATGCGAATCTCCACAACGTGTCTCATATGACGCTGTATACTTGGCGAGATTTGATGGAACTCCGAAGGACAGACGCAGGCACGGCCCAGGCGCGACAATTTGGATTGACCAGGGTCTTTTATTCTACTTCTTCTACGACTCCTTCCAATATTGGACACGATTTATTAGATACAGACTCCGCTCAATACAGCCCGGGCCTTCCAGCGGTTCTTACATCTCTTAATGAGATTCGCTAACAGCTAACGTTCATTATTAAATTAGAATGCACCCAGGCGATGGCACTGGATACCTTAAGCGTCGATGAAATCAGACAGATGTGAAGCCACTCTAGTGACAATCCAGAAGCTCCTTCATTCATTTTGGGCCAAGCCCACGCTTTGACCTGTCTCACAGCGAGCGAGCGTTAACCCGACCAAAATTTTCAATTACCGGTCTGCCACTTTATTCCAGTTCTTGCTTCGAAAGCCAAGCCGCGAATGGAAGTCGAAGCACAATCCTCAGCTTCTATGCTCTCGTGCTGACCGACAAAGTGAGATAATGACGGGCTTGGGAAGACCTAGGTCGCCGGCTAATGCGCAACTAACAAGATTGACGCTCCTCACCACGCATGAATACTTGGTCACGATGAAGCAACGGTCGTCACCGCTTCTTGTTCCCTTCACCTATGGATGGATACGGTGAATCTCTTCCTCGGCCAGTGGACCCATCTATCGTCACAGGTAGATTTATACACATGGAGCACGATGCACCTAAAATTGACTTTCTCCGTGGAATCATACATATACGTGACCATGCGTTATCTTACCCTAATGTTCTTTCAATCGTCCCCGAGTATTATGATTATGGTATTTATCCATGTGGTTGGAAAAGCAGGGACCCGGGGCATGTTCACATGGTTACTGTCACTTATTCAAGGACCATCCGTCCCCCTGGCCAGAGAAAAAGCTTCTGGAACATCGAATGGCCTTATCTCCCTCCACCAAGACCCCATCAGCAACTGGGGACGGATGCATATAGTTAACTAATGGACACTTCGCCCGTTGCCCGAGACTACTGGAAAGGGCAATTAGTCTGTCAGTAAGAGCAGTGTCCATAGTGTCCTGCATATGAGGTGCATGAGGCTACATCTATCGCTAAGTTTTTGGGTGTTTCTTTTGGGACATCCCTGACTGTACACGGGTTAATCAAGGGAGGATATTGTCGATGAACAGATATTACCGCCGACTCAAAGACGCGCTGAATCTGACTCGCCGAACGATTCAAGACCGCTTGCTCCGTAATAGCCTCGACTTGGCTGTCAAATCGGCCGAGGGGATCGCATGTATGTACATCTGGAGAGAATCATCCCACAGCCAAGTATCTCTACCTGTACCTTGCATGGCACCGCACCTGGGATTGATCCCCCTGGATACAAAGCCCTTACTGTAACGTCGCCTGCTAGCATTCATGGTACTTTCGTCAGTGAGCCCGTCGGACACGGCTGGTTGTATCTGCGCTAGGTGGACATTCATGCCCAACATTTGCCTCTCGTCAAACAAGACACAAATTCGATATCGAGCCAGAAAAGACATACATGTCCAGGGAGCACTCCCGTCTCCATGCTTCCGAGTCCAATTGTGGCCAACATGGAGAAGGGTGTGTGCCCAGTTCGACTCGACGGAATAGTTTTCTTTAATGCCACTGTGCGTTACGATCCCTCTGTTGAAATGTCACACCGGCTTTTCTGCCTGTCTTCGGCATGTTATCCGCTTGGAATCGCCAGTTGGCCCAGCCCTGCTTCTCGAGTAAATTAACTTCATGTCCCGGCCAAACTATTGGTCTAAGGATTTATCTTCTTGACTGTGCTACTTTTGTAGCACGGATCTCAAGATCAATTGCTCAAAGCTCGGGCGACGTCAGAGGCGTGTCAATAATCAGAGTGATAGTCCACAGAGCAGCGAAATACCTAAACTACATGTCACAATTATTACTGGCTACCAAGGTTGCTGGCAATTTGCCATCAACCCAGTCGTTGGCGAGCTCAGGTGTCAAACCCTGGTTGAAAACGGTGGGAGACGACCTCTCTTCAGAGCTTTCCAGATCGCCGGGACGACGCTAATGGATTAATAACTCCCTTGGGGTTCGTCTGGGAACGTTGGCGTCGCTGAATGCGACGTCATGTGTATGCGAAGGGCAGTGAAGCGATGCAGGGGGTTGCGCCAGACATGGGTAACCGTATGAGTGCGTTGCAGTGCCTACACTGCTGAGTAGACATGATTGTTAGTCAGTCTAAATCAGTGACGTCTCTACGGTAGGACACTCACTACTTTACTGTAAGGTTTGAGAGGCGGTGCGGTACGGTACCATTGACGAAAGTAGACGAAGACAAGCCACCACACACCGACAAACCACGACGGGCACCGACAACATGGAACTGGGTCAAGCTGACCTCTCAGAGCCGTCACCGACTCGGCAGCAACAGGGGGGAGTAAACGACTGGAAGAAAAAGCAAAAAAAAAAACCACGGCAACGAGTCAGTCACGGCTCGTCGGCGTCCCCAAGTGACCCGGAGGTCAGACACAATTCACAGCTTGAAAGGTTAAGAGGCTCGGAGCCGCCTGCGGGCCGGTGCGGACGCGGAATCGGCTTCTTCACTTTCCGTACGCTACCTAAGTACATAGTATGATCTTAGTGGACTGGCCATCTTCATTTGAAGGCATCGTAGATGCTCGCGGTGATGGAGCAGCGCTAGAACAAAATAAGTGCAAGATTGTGACCTCCAATCGCATTGGATCTAAAAGTATCCTCAAAGGGGCAAATCCTTCTTCTGACGAGCCACGCGCCACACTATTCGTATGCTTATTTAGCACTTCTCCTCTCACTCTCCCTTACGCCGGTTAGAATAAGCTAGCCGTTTCGTGAAGCTCATTCATTCATACAGCAGAGTAACATGCAGATACAGATGATCCTCCCACAACTTAATGACACCTCGCTTATTTCTATGTGTTATTCTTGGTTGCCCTGAAACCTTCTTGGAGCTTTCCTGCCCTTGCTTGAAACTCAGCAAAGCAGGGGGCGGCCAATTCTTGAATCGAATCGAGACCCATTCAAGCCGCTGGAGGCTGAGACATTGCAGGTGCCGTGTCCATGTCGTCGGTGACAGTAGAAGCCGTCGCTTCAGCATGTCATCGTCTTCCTTGCTCGGCCGCCAGGCCCAAGATGGCTCTACGCCGTGGTGGTATTCACCAGTGTTCACCACTCACCACTCACCACTCACCAGTTGTTCCTCTTGGCAGGGAAACAAACTTGAATCGTTATTGGGGGTAACATTGGGGGGCTTGTTTACAATACGAGCTGTGTTCTTGATGCTGATGCCCCCATAGTTTTCAAATCTACGTTGTTACCCTACATTTCATAGCTACGACAAAGGATTCGCAAACCCATACCTATTCCAGTGATAGTAGCTATTAGGCGCATTGCACCGTCTTTTCTTCGTTGTTCTAGAAGACTGACTATTTATGACCTGTCGACTCTGTTCAGCTACCCCGAATACAGTCCTGGTATTGACGCCTCCAGTTATCAGCCGGACATCAAGCCCGACTCCGCACAACCCAGTTCGTACATAGAATTGTTATCAACATTGCTCCAACTTCTGTGATTTGGCTCGTTTATACTATACCAGTTAAACGAAACAAACCTCTGGTGAGACGACGAACTTCCATTATGATCATCCATCAGATCCATCTGTTTGGGTATGGCAACAGCAATCCCAGTTCTTGAGTAGCATTGATCATACCTAGCAATTCATTAACGGTCTACAAGAAATTGGTGCACCATACTACAAGCGCTGAAACATCAATGGCTGAAATACCCTTGCCTAGATCCCAATATCTGACCTGCGGAACGTGCTTACAAGTTCACTGCCCTAAACAATATGCAGGATGTTCACCAATGACAAGCATATCATTTTAATCCTAGGGCTGAGTTGCTTCCTATACAATCCAACGATGTTTCCTTATCGTGTGACAACATGCAACCGGAGCTCCAAATCATGGTTGAGATGGAACTCATAATCCGAAAGCGTATCTCCTTGCTAGGGACTCTCACCTGGAATCTAGTATCAATACTTGGATAAGGACAAAACCATGTCTCAGAGTCAAATAAGACGAACCATGCCACTATAATAGACGGGTGCTATCAGTCCAGGTACCCGACGCCACGCTTACGGAAGGGGACTGATAACTGGGACGCGGATCCTAATCGCCATCTGCACTCTGCACTCTGGCTATTCGATACTTCACATGCTCCACGATCAACTGGCAAGCATATGTATCATCATCCGCACCATGTTACTGCAAGTCACGAGAGACAATTTACACACCGATGCGGGGAAAGTATATTGTTGGCACCAGTCACAAAAGTTGCAGAGCGGGGGTTTGAAAATGCAGTGACGGCTTATTGATGTAGGAGTTCGAAGTACAGTACAGTATGTATCGAGTTGTTGTGATCAGCAACCACATGACCCTGAGATAATGCCCAACACGTGCAAAACTGATGCCAGTAGAGGCGCAATAGCGCGGGATGAGAGATTGATATCAGGCCACCTAAAAGGGTCCGAGCGGTGGACCAAGGTCAAGACTGTTTTATCAACCAAAACAAATCAACACACGGGGTTTGACGCTCGCAGCTGAATCCTGATGTCCATACTTCATGAGCAGATTTCGCAATGATACGCTTCAGTGTGTGCCTCTCTGTGTGCTCGTGTTCAACAACGAGACAGAGTAAGATGAGATGCCATATCGGTCCACACAGACCACGCGACGACGTAGCCAGGCCAAGGTTGCAGGTCCAGATTGATCGTATGCGACCTTGCTTCGGCCGCCTTCTGTTTCCTGCCATTTAACTCGTCACAGCTATACGAAGTCCTGGCGATGATACCTGTACCACCCATTTCAGTGTCTGGAGCATGCTGAGCGAACAGCTACAGCAGTGTTCATGGTATGGCTTATACATACATGGTCAAGGATCTCGGGTGAGGTCGCGTGGCGCGCCAGCAGCCCACAACGCGGCTGTTTTCACCATTTCTGGCTATGTCGCTGAACCTAGTGCCACGAACCGAGATTGAAGAGACCCTGATGATATGATAGCGATAGCACTCCTAGGCACTCTGTCGCAAGCCGTTCGCGTGATTCGAAACCATAGTGAAAGGGACGTTCTGCTGATGACCTCTAGATGATTGGTGTTTATCGTGTTGATGGGATGAGGCTTGCTAGCTGATACACGCAGTGCACGCACCAGTTCCAGTTCCAGTTCCAGAGTCCTTAGCATCCAATACACAAGGAAAGAAAAACTTTATGTCGATCATGAGCTGGAGGGGTTGGAAAGTATAATAACTCTTGAGGATCTTGGCCCAGAAGCTTTGCCGGGCGCACGAGCGCAAAATGAGCCGGTCTTTTGTTCACAACAATGTATATCATCATATCGAGATTAAGAAACATCATGGTCTCGCGAAACCTTTTCGGAGATAACCTAGGCAACTAGACTCGGCCTCGACAGCCCTATGATATCGCTACTTTGAGGTCAATGCTACATCATCATCGTCAAGCGTTGAAGTCGCTGACAAAAGGTCCGTGCTAGGCACTCTGAAAGCTGAGGCTTGCTTCGTTCCATGGACCGTTCTTGGCTGAGACGGAAGTAAATTGCCTCTTTTTGTTTCACGTTCAGGATCAAGATGACCTGTTTTTTTTTTTTTTTTTTTGTCTTATGAGTTCAAGAGTTAATTTGACTGTGCTATGTACAACGACTGCGGCCGTTGAGCACAAGAACAACGTCACAAAGATGTCGTTGGCAGTCGGTCCTTTTGCTCCATCGATTTCAATTGGCGTTTGTGACCGGAGGTTAGGAAACCATCGGTGACGATGAACTGCTGGTACATGTGTCGAATTTCACGACAGGGGTACTTTGTTCAGTAGTGTGAACCGATCGACGATATGTCTTGATAAGATTGACTGACTTCCATTTTCTGAAACGGAATTTAGTTGTTGGGGGGCCAGTTCTGCCAGTGTGATGACTGCCAAGCTGTTCCACCGGGCTTCAGGCTGAACTGTAGGTCTGGGGATGAGCCGATGGATTCAGCATCTGGCAGATCTGGTATGAGAAAGGCAGCTTCATGAATAGGCAGCAGTTAAAAAAAACAGGAAGTTACAATCGCGTCACCCAAGAATCCGGTTCATCCCAGCAAGCCCAGTCAAGCTGGAACACGATTATGATTCGTGTATCTCGTAACTGACAGAGCTAGACTACCTTATTGTTACTGGGAAGCTCGAACCTGCAAGGCAAAGGTCGAAATACCGAATCTACTCCTGATATCTATTTCTCTTAGGGGTTTCGCACCTGTCCTGGTCTGGGTGGCATAGTTGCGTGACAGTTGTGATTAAAGATTTCCTAATGTCACCCATGCGTCGTCTCGTACTTCAGGGCCATTTTGCCTCTTCGAACAAGGTCCCTTTGCACAAGTCGGTTCCTCGGCGCGAAGATGCGACTCGGCCGTATGATGATCCTGTTCGTGAATGCTCATCGCCTTCCCGATATGAGCTGTTGACGTTATCTTGTGTAACCAAACCAATGCTACCTGCCCATGCCGCCATAGTTACGCAGCTATAGGTAATAAGGGACGTTGATAGGCCAGCCACATGTTTCGTGTCTTTGGCTGACAATTGACGTGAGGTATATGTCAGCTGTTGGTATAAGCAAGTATGAATACGCTATGTTTATTCCACCACTGAGATTAAGTGATTGCAGAGTGCACGACTTTCGATTCATGCGCCAGAGTTTTGGTATAATCCAAGCTTCAAGCTCAGACTTGTAAAGCCCATCCATATATGCCAGTTGTCTGGCGCAACAGGTGATACTATCTGAAAATGGGTTCCCTGGCGGGGTTTGACGTCCGGGCAAGCTCCTCCGTTGCGAGAGCTTGGACAGATATAGCATGTAAATGATGGTCCACGCCGCCCCCTCAAGCTGTACAGTCTTTCAATGCTGGAGAATTCCCCCGTGTCATTCAACGTCACTTTCGGCAATCTTTCTGCGCTTAGGACGTCCCCGCAAGGAGATGTCGTGATGCCCAACGAGCCGGGTCCCATCTTGGACTGGCTCGGATGCATCAACAGGACCGTCATCTGCACCCTCAGTGAAGACTAGGTCGCCTCGTCGACCAAGGACCTCCTTGCCAGCTTCCTCTAAGAGGATACCAAACGCCAAGAGAGCTGTCTCATCCATGCTCCGTTCAGTAATGTTTCGGCTCTCCAGAGGTTGGCGCTCGCGGTTTCTGACGCTGTAGAAAGCACTGGTGTAAGCGTGAATGGCTTTGAGGAGGTCACTGTCTGGCAGGACACTCTGTCCCCCACAGGGAAGATCATGTTCATGAGCGTAGTAGATATCGTGCTCCAAGTAACGCACGGGTGCATCTTTCCGCCTGAATAGAATTTCGTCAGGAGCTAAAGGGATATCCTTTGTGGAGTATCTGATTGCCTTTGGGTGACGAGGTGTATACTGTAACTCTTCCGGTTCCGTTGCGGGACCTTGGTCATGTGAGACTTTGCCTGGTTTATGTGAGCTTCAAATCGGACGATCAGAAGAGGGGAAAATACCTGCTACAGCATCATAGACAGTTGCATGTCTGCGTTTTGATCCCTTACTAGGATTCTGCTCGGTAGCCACAGGATCTCGGTTGGAGGAGACGTCACTTTGATACAAAGGTGCTATACGTGAATTGTTCTTTGAGATGTCCATGATGTGCAATGAAAAGCTAGGTTGGAGGTTGATGTTTGATCTGTTGCTCTCTACTGTTTCAGGGTGAAAAAAAAATCGTGATTCTCAGACACTCGAGATGTGGGCGCAGAAGCATTGTTTGTTGCGCAATGTTGAGGATGTTTGAGTGAGGCGAATTAGAAGATCAGAGTGGAATGGATAATGAGTCTGAAAGGCTAGGTAGGCAATTTGGTGCTTGTTGTCAATGTTAAGTTGAGGCTGATGAAGATGGAAAGTTTGGGTAGTCAATTGTGGGGTAGCTGTAGAGATAGGGTAGGTACCTACCTAGTGAGTGGTCCCTTAAAGTTCAACAAGCACGCCTTGCAGCTGACATCACCACCAGCTCCAGGCTGAAGCCACATTCCATAGGCTGCGAGATTGCGAGATTACTGCCGTTGTTCACTGCTTTGCATTGTTTTGGTTTATACTTCAACTTTAATATTGTCTTTAAATTGTCATCGTCCTGGCACAGATGAATGCAGTCCAACCTTCTCGCTCGTGAAACGGGCGATCTCCGCCATGAAGACTTTACTCGGTCCATCACTTCTGAACTCCTACGTTCTTTTGTGCCGGCTCCTCAGCACCGCTTCAATGGTGAGAGAACGGCCAAGCATGGCCCTACAGATGTAGGCGAGCGTGTGCACAGTATAAGAGCGCATGGCGCAGGCGTTAATACGCTCGCCCTTGAGAAGTTCGATGGACGTATCCTCCTCTCTGGGGGAGCAGAAGGAGGCATCAAGGTCTGGAATTTGGAAGACGCTGGAAACCCCAACAAGTTGCACACTTTTCGCCCCTTGAGCAGCATCGCCAGGTCTACGAGAGAAGAGTCTTCTCCCGGGCATAGTCACGGTGTCACTCATGTTGCCTTTTATCCTTTCGATCCGGATGCTTTTCTTTCAAGTTCTTACGACAAGAAGCTGAAGCTATGGGCGACTCAGCGTTGCACTCTATCGGCCACCTTCGACCTGAACGCAACTATTTACTCCCACTCCACCAGCCCTGTAGCAGATCATCTTATTGTGGCGTGTGCCACGCAGAACCCAGCAGTTCGGCTGGTAGATTTGAAATCAGGGTCCGCTGTACAAGCTCTTGTAGCACATGGCGGTCCTGTTTTGTCAACTGCATGGAGTCCGCGCCACGAGCATATTCTTGTCAGTGGCCACGCAGATGGGAAAGTCAGGATATGGGATATTCGTCGTTCTGGTGGTGTTGTGGCGCTGCTCGACCAGGAAGATTCACTGGGCATCGTTCACAAAATGAAGCATCTCAGTGCCGCAGGGATGGATTCCAGTCAGATCCCACACTTTCGTACCTCGGCACAGGCGCACGACGATGCAGTGAATGGCTTACAATGGACTGACGATGGACAATACATCATCTCAGCTGGTCTCGACCGTCGCATTCGTGTTTGGGACGCTGCCACGGGGGCCAATACTCTCGCCAGTTTTGGCTCTCTTATTCAGAACCAACACGCGAAGACAGCAAGTATTTTGGTTTCTCCGGCGCATCTCACAAGTGGTAATAATCTTCTCTTCTGGCCAAATGATCAGGAAATTCTTATCCTCGATCTTCATGATGGCCATATTGTGACACGGCTCCGGAGCCCTGGCGTAACGAACCCTATAGGGCCACGAGGGGGCGAGATGGGAAGAAACAGAATCACGAGTATAGTTTGGCGCGCATCAGGGGGGACGGGACGCCCAGTTGGTCCTATTATGGGCGGCAGCAACTCCGTTGGAGCCGTATATAGCTCCCACATGGATGGGCAAATTCGAGCTTGGGCACCCCAAATACCTGGGCCTGAGGATGTCGCCGAGGAAGAAGAGATGCATGAAGAGGAGGAGGCTAAACAGAAGAAGAGAAAGGCTGTCGACGATGCATATAGAAGTCTTATGGGCAAGAAGATCACCTTTACGTAGTGTAGTTATCATGTCCGAGCCTGGCCTGTATGTGTCAGTAAATTTGCAAGTGTTCATAAAATTGGATCAAAGACGTAGTCTAATATGTCGCAATGACGGTTCTGGAAGCCAGTGATTTACGCTGCAGAGCCAGTGATAAGGGCAGTCCCTAACGCCATCCATATGCCCTATTCGCTAAAGGAGCCCAGTATCCATCACAGCACAATAACAACCAGGCATATCCATCCGTCGGGGTATGAGGCTTCCCGCATCAGCTCCTCTAAGGGTGCATCAAATGGTACCCCAGCTCCGTGCATTACCACCTTCGCGAGAATAGGATCACGGCTGCTTGGGAACAGCCCTGGCAACATCTCTTTGAGAGCCTGGCCCAGGATTTTAGGTCGGCGGTCTGAACTTGTCGCTGGAACAAGAGATTGGATGACTTTGAAGGTGGCCTGCTCGGAAGACGCTGGTGACGACGAGTCCGAGGCGGTGGTAGGGATGTAGATGCGAATGGGAACATGTTTGAGTGCTGTTGGTGCGTTGAGCAGATGGCTATTGATACGGTTGAAGGATGCTTGGTCATTGTCTATGACAGCGTTCCAAAGCTGGGTGGTGTTGTCTTTTGACATTTTCATGATTTGGTTTGCATTGCCATTGCGGATGAAGTCAGCCTAAGCGAGTCAGCTCTGCGCTGTTGTAAGATAAGCAATTCCAGATCTCCGATGCGAATATACACACCGAGAACAGATATCTAGCTGCAGGCTCTCATGTAGCATATAACACTCACCTCTTTTACGCAGTTGAGAAAAGTATCCGCAATATCCCAACCTACTCCATCATTCACGGTCAACCTCCACGGCAGGCGGGGTTGATACAGGTCTACCAGCAATCCCACAGCCAGGTTCCTCAACTGTACATCTTCAAAGTGGAAGCTGGAGCAGGGCGAGTTGAAGAAAGTCGACAGTCTCGGGATGAGAAGAGCCAGGTAGCTGAAACGCGGAATACTAGTGATGAAAGGCGTAGTCGGTGAGGCGGGATGGGTTATGTGCAGCGGAATCCGGGCGTTCCATAAAGCTTGTGTGATGGAAGAGGACATTATGATGAGGGCATGGTGAGGAAAGCGAGATGTTGTGAGGCTCGGTGAAAGTGTCAGTTTGGTGAGTCAAATCATAATACCTGGCGAGTCTGCGATGTTCGGTGCCAATGTGTAGGGTAGGACTCGCTCATGTGATTATTAAGCTGGCGACTTACAATGATACCTTTCAGTCACGTTGAATTGTAAATAACCTACGAATAGGTGAAAAATTATGGCAAACGGTCAATGGCGACATCATTTCCAAATAGAAACGGCTTGCGAGTTCAGTAGTTTGTATAATCTCAAGTTTAAAGCCTTTGTGATTGTTCTAGCTAAAGCAATTTTGAGTGGCACAAGCAAGCATATGGCTGATGGTTAAATCGCGAATGGTTTCGTCGCCCAGGTTGAACAAAGTAAAACCTACTATGCAGTTTCGGTTCATGAGATATCCAGCTGTTCATTAAGGTATGGGAGACAACAAGCGCAGCCCATGTATCCTGTTTCAGTGTCGCTTTATTACACAGGTTGGTTGTTAGCACCCTGATTTCATTGTAGGTAGCAATGCCCAATCATGCTAGAAAATTACAAGCCTCATATCTGTCGTCACCTCGTCATGAACGACGAAGCATTCGAAACGTCGGAGTACAGAAAACAGGCTTATGGTTCTGTTCAAACAGCGTCACATCATATACAGCTTGTTCAGCTATGGTAAGTCAAAGCGCTACCGATCAGCAACAAACTTTTGATAGTTATGATCGTTTCGTCAGCCTAGAGGTTGCATGAGGTTAAAAAACGTCAAGGTTCTACTAAATTACCAAATTCTGGTTTATTCATGAGGTCGTCACGAAATAAGAGCCTTGGACGATGCAAGCGGCTCAAGGGTAGCCTTCTTGGCGTGATGCGTGGCACAATTGGCGGCATCTCGGCACCTGAAGCTATGATTTCTTCCAAGACTCAGAAGCTCAGTAATTGTCCAGTCGAAAAAAAAAAAAAAAAGGCCTTGGCCTGCGACATCATTTTTGTTTCAGAACAGAGAAGGGGTCCTTGTCGGGCTGCGATACAAGGTGAGGACTGTCGAATGGCAGATGTTCACGCTCACCACACCTTAGCTGAAGCCTGGTCCGCATGACCTCATCTGGCAACTCGTTGTGCTGGTGACCTGTTATGAGCCACGGTAGACGTGTCAGAGAGCTTCAGGGCCAAGACAACGGTCTCAAACAGGCTTCATTGGATTTTTTTTGTTGAGGGAGGGCGTCATCGTCATGTGGTAGAGAGACCCGTGAGTTGTATTGCTAGATAGTATCTAGATAAATAACGAGCCTCGTCCCAAGGCTGTTGCTTGTAAGGAGAAGACAGATAGAATATCAGAAACCTCAACTTCCATCAGAGGATTACAACCCTACTACATCAAACCTCTCCTGCAAAGTAGCCATGGCTCTCGATCGTATCGTCAGCTTGATTCTGCGTGCTGCAGAGCTGGTATTTGCAGCCATCGTTGCAGGCGTCAATGGCGAATACCTGCACAATGCCCGCGGCGCAAGCTCATGGCAGCTCGGCCGATTCATCTACACTGAAGTCGTTGCCGCGCTGGGAATACTGTTCTCTCTGCTGCTCCTCATTCCATTCTCGAGCACTTTTGTTCACTGGCCTCTGGACATCTTCATGTCCATCAACTGGTGGATCGTCTTTGGTCTACTCGTCGATGTAAGTCACAGCCTTGTTTGACACTCTACTCTCGGTAGTTGTACATGCACTAACGGCACTCAAAGCTCATTGGAAACTCTTGCGGCCGTGTATTTGACTGGGACAACGTGCATCCCGTTCACGGAGATCAGTGTGGGAAGACCAAGGCCGTGATCGCCTTTAGCTTCCTCTCGGCACTTCTCTGGCTTGTTTCGGCTCTCGTAGGCTTCTTCTGGGTGCGCCGACGCGAGCGTACCGTTGCCCGTGCTGAGGCGGCTCACCATAACCGCCGCCGGGGCCCCTGGTTCCGCAGCCGTGTCTAAGAGCAGATGCAGTCAGGCGTGAAGCACTCCAGCTCCGCTGAAGAACCTTTGGGAGGGTCACTGGTTACTAGTGAGGGAGAGGAAGATCTCAGTTGGCGATTTGTTGGCCTTGGCGACATGATTGGATTGCGTGGAACATTCCGAAATGCCGTGTCGGGTGGGAACAAATACGTGAGATGGGTGGATGATTTCCTTGTTTTTCTTTTTTGTTGTCGTTTGAGTTGGAACTTGGCGTTGGACAAGGCAAAGCAAGCAACGTGAAGCTGAGCGGATCTGGATACCCTCTGATACGATTGACGGTCACAACAAGTCCTTACTGTGCTTACTCATTTACTGAAATTAATTAATGTGTACTTTGCTACTATTTTTGTCTCGCCTATCGATCAACGTGGGTACATTTAGTACTGTATGAGATTTGAAACTTGTAATAGTTGGATCCTCTTGATGTATTTCAACGTCATTTGTACGAATGCAAAGAATATTTCAAATATGAAACAATGGGGAACAGTGTCATGATCGGCAACTCAAAATGGACAATGGAATCTGATTTGAAGTCCCTGATGTCTGTTATCCATATTGTACACGCAGCACAGTATACAGCACCCATACCGTACAGTCCGTGAAATGTGTGAGATTTGGTCACAAGCCTCTTCTTACCCGTTTGATCTTCCTCTGACCTGATTATCATGCAGGAGACGTGCCTAACCGCGTCAACTGTCCGTCTTGTTTCCATGATCATCGAGATCTACGACCAGAATAACCCCAGTCCCGTCCTCCGGTACGAGGTTGACTGCAAGCCTGAACACACTCCTATCGGAAAACTGGCGAACAGGAACAAAAGCCACCATGGCATGCATCCGCATAACAGAGCTTTCTTAGTCTGCGCGACTCAGGGCTGAAATATTCCCGTCACTGTGGGACCTCGTGATCCTGGTCTTAGCCGTGTTACAGAGGTTCTAGAGCGGCCATGGCCAGGAGAGAGCTCTTGGCCCAGCGGATTCAAGGCCTGGAGAGGCACCAATGTTGTCATAAGTCGATTTCTTTGTCTCGTTGGACCGGAAAAACGGCCTTTCTCTTGGCGTCATTTTGCTTGCCTTGGTGGCTAGTGGACCTGCTGCCAACTTTGAGCCTGTGAGCGCGGGGTAGCTTGGTTTGAGAGCTGGGGGTGGCCTGTCTGGACAAAAAGCATAGAGCTCGCTTCCACTGTGAACTGCACTAAGAATGTCGCAAGATCTCGCCGTTTTCTGTCACCTTCCGGGGTAGCTGACGCCACGCATCACAGCCATGATACACGCCACAGGCTCTAGCTTTGCATCATCTTTTTGTAGATCTCACTTTCAAGCCACGGAGCCTTTTCGTCATTCCCTTTCACATCCCGTCTCCTGCTCCACAGCATCAGCTTGGCGCATTGGAAGAGCAAGAAATCCGATGTTCGATGCTTGTTACGTTTGTTGATTTCTTCCTTTGGTGCTTCTGCCCTACGAGTCGTCAACGTCATATCTCGCGTGGCATGACGCTAGATTGTCCCTGCAACAAGCCTTCACCAATCGTCGCCAAGCTCAGGGCTAGACTTCTCCAAAGATCGGGGTAAATGCTATGACGCAAAGTGAGGTCGGTGGTGGGGTGAAGTGAGAGAGGAGAGAGGAGAGAGGCCGAGATCTGAGGATCGAAAGATTTTGGGCCTGCCAGGTTTGCTGAGGATGGCATCGAGATTGAGGCTCCCGGGATGACAATCTTCAACTATATAACATCCACGATATCTCTCCTCGGAACTGTCTTTCCTTCTCATCATCAAACAACAACAGCATTCAAAGATACCCAAAGCATCTTCACTTTAACTCAACTCCCACACACCATCTTTAAGATACCCAAACACTTCAGAACAATAACTTAAACTACATTCATCATGTCTGGTCTCATCAACAAGGTCAAGGACGCTATCCACTCCGACAAGGACAAGTCCCACGAGCAGCCTACTGGAACTCACGGACCTCACTCTTCTCGAGCTGCCAACGCTGCTGACCCTCGAATTGATTCTGACCGCGATCACCGCGCCAACCCCGGCACCACAACCGGCCACCACACCACAACCGGAGGTCTTGGCTCTACTGGAGCCACCGGCACTCACTCTTCAGGACTCCCCGAGGGTTCTGTTGGACCTCACTCTTCTCGAGCTGCCAATGCCGCTGACCCCCGCGTTGACTCCGATCTTGACAGCTCGCGCCGAACCGGTGCCACCGGGTCTCACGGCCTGAGTGGAACTACTGGCACAACTGGTGGTTTGACCGGAGGCTCTACTGGAGCCACCGGCACTCACTCTTCTGGACTCCCCGAGGGTTCTGTTGGACCTCACTCTTCTCGAGCTGCCAATGCCGCTGACCCCCGCGTTGACTCCGATCTTGACAGCTCGCGCCGAACCGGTGCCACCGGGTCTCACGGCCTGAGTGGAACTACTGGCACAACTGGTGGTTTGACCGGAGGCTCTAACTACTCCGAGAACATGCCTGGCCACACAACCGGCGGTCTTGGCCACACTGGCGGCATGGGACGATCTGAGAACCTTCCTGAGGGTTCTGTTGGACCTCACTCTTCCCGAGTTGCCAACGCTGCCGACCCTCGTGTTGACTCCGACCTTGACAGCTCTCGCCGTACTGGAGGCATTGGCGCTACTGGTGGCATGGGCGGCAACACCTATGACCACACTACTACTGGCACTTCAGGCTTCTCAAGCCATGGTGCTGGTGCTCACGGCCCCACTGGCACCCACACCTCCGGTTTGGGCGGAACTGGCTCCACCGGTACATACGGTTCTACCGGTACCGGTACTGGTGCTGGCCTCGGCGGTGCTGGCTCCGGTTACGGCACCGGCCCCGGTCCTGCTCCTAACACTGCGGGACCTCACAAGTCCGATGCTTTGAACAAGGCTGACCCTCGCGTCGACTCCGACCTTGACGGAAGCAAGACCGTGGGCAAGGAGAAGACTTTCCAGCAGTCGTAAGTCTTTCCAGCGGCCTGCCCCGGTATCTCGTGCAACGACACTTTTTTGACACCAATTTTCTCCAATAGCAACAACAACTTCGCCGGCCGGGATCCCACCGATGCCACTCAGGTTCCTCCTTCTGTTCTGCAGAAGCATGTTCCCACTGAGATCGCTCATGATGATCCTCATAGCGACCACAGCCGACGACACAGCAGCACTCACCAGGAGACTCACCGGGGTCTGTAGAAATGGAATTGAGGGCTTAATGATGATTTATGGATATGTATAGCAGCATTTCTTTAATGAATGTTAATGAATTATCTTGTCAAAATATGACCGTGTAACTTGCATGACCTTGAGTGATGTATTCGGATTAAGACGTGATTACAATTAGCTATGGACTGACTTACTGATATGAATAATCGGACAAGTGCATGAAGAGTGTTTTGTAACGTTGAACTATGGGAAAGAGTAGCTAATTTGTAGCAATCAAAGCACTGGAGGTGTGAAAAGGATCCTCTATGGCTTGGAAAGTATCAGTGAAACTGTTAAATATAAATTCACATTGATTTAAATATACTCACTACGCAAGAAAATCTTGAATGATCTCCTTTTCTTGACCGACAATTGATCAAAACAATATTGTCTCATTAGCGTTTGCTTCCTCCCAGATGCTAGGATTGTTTTGTGATTTTCCTAGTGATATTTCAAAGTACGACTACTCAAGATCTATCAGCACAGACGTCCAGATTCTTACCGAGAGACTCATTCTAATATAGATGCCATCTGAAATCGCAATAGCTACAACTAGCGCACCAATTGGATTTGTTCTGCCGTCGCTGGGTTGCATCCCACGCCATGCGGTGCCTGGATTATGGTTGTGCCTGCGATGGAGAAGGACCATAGAGTATAAATAGGTCAGGAAGACGGAGTGATTTCACAAGATGGCATCTATATGTGTACACTCTCTCTGGAAGGTTAGTCCAACTTGATGAAACCATTAAACATTTTAATGAGCTTCTCTGGCTATGGAATTCAACAATTTCGAGTCATGGTGAGAATCGGAGCCCGAGAAACTTGATTGTGCAATATTCTTGCTATCAAAGTTGTGCGCATATCCCAAAAACATTACCATTCCCCATATTATACTTAGCTTAGCTTCTTGAGCATTTCAAGCTCCTATGCCTCCAAATACAACTTGTCGTCGCCCATAAATCATCCTCAATATCCCTGAATGAAGTACCAAATTCGATACCATGCTATTTGACATGATTCACAGCACATGCATCAGGGTCTTTCTTCTTATTCCAGGCGGAGATTACATCTGACCAAGTCTTCTCTTTGGCTTATGCAATACTGCGGGCAAACTCGGAAAGAGGTACAAAGGTATGTTCGGGGTGTGTGCCTTTGAACTGGCGAGATCTGAAGCCATCGAGACGATGAGCCATTGCCTAGTTGACACTGGGGGCGAGAGTGTGACCTTGTGTATGAGTACTGCTTGAGGTTGGTGAAGATATCGGGCCAAGAACGATCAAAAGTCTCTTCCTGGAAGAACCATGCCTCGAGAAATGCGTTGCCTTTTTTCTTGAGCTGGTTACTCACAGCAGAAGCGATGTTTTGCATAGTAGAAGGGTGCAGCTTGAAGTTGCGCTTGAAATCCAAGTTATCGATGACAAAGACCTTGGACCAGTCAATGTCGATACGAAGGTGACGCACTTTCTTGGCCACTAAGTGGATTAAATTGACGGGAACTGACAGGTCAACGCCCTTCAGCTTTTCGCCAAGAATGTCGGAGCCTTTGACATGGTTTCCGAGCTCTGAAAGGTTCATGGCATTGATTGCACGAAGGGTTGCGAGAGACTTGATGCCATCTGCATCAATGCTGTTGCGGGTGACTACATCAAAGATATGGTCAAGAGGGACGATCAAGTCCACGAAAGGAACAGGTCGAGCACCATCGCGAATGGCGAACCTGAAATGCGTATGCGGTTGACGGAACTTGCCGACCGTGATGTGATATCGAGACGCACAATGAGGCCGGCGAACGGTCCGGCGCCAAGGCGTGCGATAGTACCAGCGTGGAAGCCGGGGAGAAGCTGGCCATCAATACTGAGGAGAAGATGGAACCAACCAGTAGACTGAACTTTCATGTCGAAGGTGGTTTCGTTGCTTTTATTCTCAGTCAACTAACCGACATCGAGTCCATGCAGGGCAGGGCCGCGAGGCTTTTCGACGAAGGGTTGTTGCATGATCACAGCATGATCACGGCTCGTGCAGACATACGTCGCTTGCGGCTAGTCTGGGGAACATGGATTTGTTGGTGTGCGCCTTTGACATTTACACAATCTCAGCTACGACCTCTGCTTTGGTCATAATGTAACTATCTTGAGAGCGGAATATCTTGAAGCTCGGTCGATGAAAGTGCTCCAAGAGATCATCTCTCATGATTGCCGCGAGACGCGCAGTTTTGATAGCAGGGTCCTCGGGAGGAGGAGGGGACGGAGGAGGATAGTGATACATCGGCATCATCGGCAACATCGCGAAAGGATGACGAGCGTCAAAGCTTGGGATAGAGGGAGAAGAAGTGAAGTTGTTTGTAGTGAGGAGAGAAGAGGTGATGTGATTGTAGTAATGCGCAGGGAAAACTTGCGATGTGAAGTTGGGTGCAAAAGCAAGCGGTGGTGATGCGCGGGTGAGGAGAAGAGAAGAGAAGAGAAGAGAAGAGAAGGCAAGAGGAACGCGGTTTTAAGCAACACAGTGCTCAGGCAACGATGAATAAAAATTGGAGAGTAAACAATAGCAAGAGGGGGAATGGATCACTGGAAGGTGTGAGAATGCTGAAGGCTTCGGTGGTTGACACTGTCGGGCAGCTGGCGGCGGCAGCTGGCAGTTGTGAAAAGAAAATCTGGCCGTTAACCCGTGAGGGCCCCTCCAGAGGAGGGTGCAACTGACGACCGGCGATGAACTCTCATATATTACGCCCGAATGTATGCCCCTTCCCATTAGAAGCTTTATCGTGACAGGGCATCCCCAGGCGTTTTGGGCGTGCCTGGGGTGCTGGGGGTGCTGCGTTGCTTTGGTGAAGCCATTCGAAAACTGTGTCTCTCCTTCGTCCAGTTTGAGCATCTGTTGTACTGCATGCGGGCAACATGAGTAGAATGGTTGAGAATGGTGCATGTTTGGTTCGGATACAGCAGCTGCTCAGTTTATTCTGTCAGAAAAAAAGAACTTGAAGACGAGAGAAAGCAATACCGCTGTAAAGCACATACAGGGTTTTCGTTCAAATTTGACAAAAGAAAAAGATGTGACCTTGCAGTAGGTAGGATCAGACGTGCGATCTTTCAGTTCAGGGTGGAGTAAAAACATGATAAAAGATTTATGATATAACTGTCCTAAAGTGATCCTAATGGTGTCCTAAGACTACCCTAAGAGCATCATAAGTTTATAGCGTTTAGAAGAGCTTATGATGAAGTTTGTTTTAATTAGGATAATCTCCATTCTTAATACATTGGGTACACCATATTCTAAGGTACCATTCTATTCAACCATCTGCCCCCTACCAGTTGCCCTCATCAGCACTACCATTACCACCGGCCTGATCCTGATCCTCACTCTCCACATCCTCCTTGACATCTTGACCCTTCTTGACCTTGCGAAGCCCTCGCATAGCATCGCGGAAGTGCTTGCGCATGGCATCCTTGTGCTTATCAGTCTTTGCAAAGGCCTCCTCACGATCGGCACTGTTCTTCTTGACCCGCTTGGAGCCAGAGAAGTCAACACGTGGAGGGTTCAGAACATCTTGCTGGATGCCATTGTCAGCAGTGACTGGTTCGGAAGCAGATATCGAAATCTGGTCCTCCTCTGCGCGGGGGCAGTTGCGAGTCGCATGAGATGCTCCATCGCACCGAACACACTTAGGCTGAAATCTGCAGTCGGTGGCAAGGTGACCAGGCTGACAGCAGTTCTGGCACATCAGGTACCAGCGGCAGTGGTCCTTGAGATTAATGACTGCTTTGCGTTCCTCGAGGTAACCAACGAGGTGGTTCAGCAGCCAAGTGACGAGGGTTTTCTTGCCAGGACCAATCACGATGGTACCAAGACGAGCACGAGAAAGAGCGACCGCCATACGGTGGGAATCAGTGATAAAACCCTTCTTTAACAGTGCATACCCAGTCGAGGATGATGATGTTTGCTTCGTGGCTAGGTGAGTTGTCGATAGTTCGGACTTCAACCAGAGTCTTGGGGACTTCGGCCTCAGTCAACTCCAGCAGCAAGAGATCATACATTCGTCTCTGAGCTTTGTATGGAGTCAGGATGAGAATTGACGCGCGCCTGGAGAAGTCACAAGCTTCGACGATCCCTGCAGCTTGATAGAGTTGGACAATGAGCTGCACCGCGAAGTTGGCGTCGGCGGGGTTCGAGAAACTGTTGCCACTCTTGGTCTCTTCAGAATTGTCGGGTCGACTCAACAATGTCGCTGAGAGGCAGTCCCAGCGTGTGAACTTCTTCTGCACCCAATCGTGGAACTTCCTGCTGGCTTCACAATGTGTTCAGTGAACCACAGTCATGTTTTCACCATAGAACATGGTTTGAGCCTACGAGACGGCGTTGATGCGTGCGTGCTAGAATTCTGCCGCCATTTTCCATACGATAGAAAAGGCTGATCTGCCTCTGGTAGGAGAAGACAGCCTTGAAGTCACGCTGCTCAACAGTGAGTCCGATAGGCGGGAACTGCTGAGTATCGCTGATGTAGACGGAGAACGCAGATTGCCATTGAGCCTGGAGGACAAGCGATAGATTCTCAGTCAGGCGAGCAGCTTCATCCACGACGATCAGTTGTGGGACGAATTCGGTATGCTGAGCAAACTCAACCAGAGCAACTGTGGTCCCGACCACAATGTCAACTTGTGATACTGCATACTCCATCAGTCTGTGGAACCCAGCTTGATGCTTAACGCGGTTCACAGCGAAGGCATCGGGGTCTTTCTTCTTCTCGTTCCAGGCTACGATGACACCTGACCAAGTTCGCTTATCGGCTTTTGCGATGCCACGGGCAAACTCAGAGAGATGTGAAGATATGCATAGGATGGTTATCTTCAAATTGGCGAGATCTGAAGGCATCGTGATAGCGAGCCGTTGCCATGGCGATATTGGAGGCGACAGAATGACCCTGGGTCTGGGTAACAACAGATTCCGCGTCGGTTACACGTTGGATATTGCCGAACTCTCGTTTCCATGGCCATTGTTCTCCATGTTGGGCGGGTGGTTGGCGGGCCTACAATGGCCACTGGAGTCTGACAGTGATGTCAACTAGTGAGGATGCGAACTCGCCCTGGTGTTTGATACGGTTGGCGGTCAAAGTATCAGTGTCTTCTTGTGACATTGCCAGAGCCTGAGCTACGTGCGATCATGAATAGGTATACGACTTGTCAGAGAACATTGACAAGCAGGATGAATAGTATATGTATGTATATAATATGCTCCGAAAGTTGCTAAGGTGAAGTCAGATGGAGGCGGAAGCCTTGGATTATATACTAAGAATGTTTCCTCTTTGCGTACCTTTGTGTTTGTAGGGAAGTTTGTTGCTTGCTTATTACTCTGCCATGATATCGCAAACTGATACTTTTGATGGTCATCGGGGCATTAGGACGAGATGATCTGTGTGAACACTGGTTAGAAACAAACAAAGCCCTGTTCCAGCGCTGATGATATCCTACGTTACCCAAAGGAGGGAAGAGTTTAGGGCAAGAAGTCAAACGATTGGAAAAATCTTATGAAGAGTTTAGGTAAAGAAGTCAGCATTTGCAAAAGGCTTATGAAGAGTTTAGGATGTGGTTGCATAAGGTGCCTAAACCATGTTTGTTGGGGTGAAAGTGTTGGCTAAGATATTTATGAGTCACAATAGAAGTGAAGCTGGCAAGCACTGGCAAACAACATACACAAATGAGCTTTGCCAGATACTGATATAGAGTGATATTGTAGGTCCTGTCATAATCCCCCGAAAATCCACGGTGCTTTTCAGATGAGCAATAAAGCTGACAGCTGCCAACACTGACCTATAGTTATACCAACAGCCCTCAAAAACAATTCATACAATCAGTGAAAGCAAAAGATTGTGGGAGGGGAAAATCACAGACTTGACCTTGCCCTTCACCACCTTTTCCTCTTCGCAACTTCAACATCTGTGAGGTGCCAACGCCACTCACTTGTTGACATCGTTCGTCCCATACAATCTTCATTGTTGCCGCCATGTCGGCACGAAGCCCTACCACTATCGCCAATATCATCGGCAGCGATGGTTCTCAGTAGCCTCTGGCTTGTCCTACGGGCTTAGTGGCGGCCGGCCTTCTCCATCTCCACCAAAATACCCAGCATTTTCTTCCCCCGGATTGACTACTGGCCAACGGGGCTTCAAGGCTGTGTTCTCGGGCTGCACTCGTGGATTTGAGACGCTCTGTGTCTGCCGCCGGTATGTCTCGAACAAAAGCAAGCCCGTATCCTTCCACTTGTGTCTAACATAAGCTACTGATCTAGGAATCTCTTCTCAGTCATGGACAACTACCCTCCCTTGACGCTGGTAAAAGATGTGATGTTCACAGAGCTATTTCGGGCCTTCCATACGGGTTTGAACCAACAGACTCACTAAGTGCCATGTGATATTGGGCCGTTGCATTGGGATTAGATTTTCAATTGCTCCTAGTTTGCAGCACCATGCAAGTCCCATTTTCCGCGTGAGCTCTCGGTGAGGCTCCAAGGACATATGATTATGATCTGACGTAGAATTTGGAGTAATTCTCAAAGCCTCCGAAAGTATTTCAAAACAAAGGATCGTGAGTGTCCCTTGGAGTCTAGCATTCTACCATTTGGTCGGTCCTCAATATCTAACGCTCGGTAGAACATCCAAGGCCAAGGAGAAGAGAGCCAAAGCGATCGCCGAGGATGAATCAAAACGAGGCGAATCTTGCAAGAAAGGAGAGCCTGCGTACCTCACTATCACTGTTGTCAAAGGGTCCGCTCTGCGCTTCCAATGGAAAGACGCGAAAGGGTCAATCGGGAGCATTGACAAGGTCACATTCGAGCCTGGTTGGGACGTAGACAGAGCCGAATTCGAAGCCAAACTGGCCTACGACAGTTACTGGGGCTACGAAATGGGACAATACAATCGCCGACTGGTCGTCTACACAGGCCGTCTCATACTCCGAACATCCGCTCAGGCTAAGGCATCTGGACTACCTCTTGCGCACAGCAGCGAGCTTAGTCTCCAAGGCCCCATGGAGAAGCCGTTAATTCGAGAGATAGACGAGGCCACGGCAGCAAAGATTCGTCGCCATCAGAAGATGTTCGCTGAGAGAATGGCCGCTTCAAGAGCTGGACAGTCGTATTAGGTTCTTAAGACTGGGCAGATGCTGGGTTTCAGGCGTCTGAGAAACATGAACATGGGTTGGTTGCTCCTGGGAAATTCACTCGTAGATGATGCTTGGGATGCTGCCCGATTTCGGAGCGCCTGTTACCTTCTTCCTGAACGCCGACTATCGCGAGCGTGTTCCTATAAAGGTTCCTCTCACGGCCAAGCAGATCACACGTATGAATCGTGATGTCGCCTTCGCCCTCCGCCATGGTAAGCGAAAGGCTTCTAATCGTCGCATCTCTATGGCGCAAGAAATTGAAGCAGAGCGCAAGCCGAAGACCTCAGACGAAGACAAGATTGCCTCCCTCCAAGCACCCATCACTGAAAAATGCGATCGTACGTTTGCCAAGCATGCCGCTGAGCCGATGAACCACATCATCAAGATTCCATCTGCTGCTGCTGCTGAGTCTCCTGGCAAGCCCTCATATGTTCAACGAGCCGCCATTGCTAAGGCCGTTGTCCGTGAGCTTCGCCGTCGAGCCGATGAGGATGATCGTGACTTTGCCGAAACTATCGTGCACCTCCTGCCGAGAACTGGGACACTAATGACACCCCAGCCGCCCCGAAGCCTGAGGCCAAGGCCAACGAGTCTGCATGGGACCAGTCTGCACCTCCTGCCGAGACCTGGGATACCAATGACACGCAAATGGCTCAGAAGTCCACTGATGCTCAACAAGTTCTGGACCTTTTCGTTCATGTCCATGGTACGAAGGACTTTACTGTTGGTGGAATCGACGATCCGGCGAATGTGCCAGCCGTGGCCCCTATCACCAAGTACGACAACCCGGCACCAAAGTTCCTGTCTAAGGTTGATCAGTTCGTTAACGTCGAGCCCACTCCCGCTGCCGTAAAGGTTGCGTGGACCGCAGGCCAGAACAAGTTGGTTGACGATGCTGATCATCGAGCATCCCAGGCCCGCCCTGACAATGTGGTTGCTCGCATCTTGCCCTGCAAATGCAGCTTTCGCAGCCTATGGAGCTGCAGCTCATGGGCAGCCTGCTCCACCTCACCAACAGCTTGGTCAATAGAATTATGTCGAGGTGTGACCTCATGATCGCTATCCTCCTCATCAACGCCCTGGTCCTTACTATAACGAGCCGCATCCTCTCGATCGCTATGCTCGTGGCCAGTACCCTGGTTACTGTTATCTCGAGCAGCGCCAGCTCGACCTCTACTTATTCTCGTGGGCGACCTCCCGGAGTCAATCATGGAATGCAGCGTCGTAGCCGCTCTCCCCAGGAGTACCGTAACGGTTACTATGATGACCAAAGTCCTCATAACTACCCTCCACCGCCTCGTCACAATGCTCTAGAGAATGGCGGTCCTAGCAACGACGGTCCTGACAATGGCCCTCATGATCTCCCAGAGTATCCCGAGCCAGAGCTTACTCAAGAGTATGTTTTGAGAGATGTACAAGAGATGTACATGTGGTGCCCAATCGGCTGGTCAACATGCAACAAAGCACACACACTCGACATCCCACGAAAAGCCCATACTCTTCTTGGTCTTCTAGTAGTTTCGAGATACGGCAAACCCCCTTATGAACTGACTGTGGGTGATTGGCAGGGTTTCCTTAACGCGCTTTTCGACAATTGGAACTCCCGCTTTGATCCTCCTCCCAACCCGGAACTTCCTGCCGACCTGAAAAAAAAAACACCTTCATATCGATGTGGGTACGCTCAATCGGGACTATCCTCCTTCAGTTGCAAGGCAACGATCTGGCGATCTTGAAGTGAGTTAATGGCGCAGGAAAGGCGAGAAGGTCTGTCTTGGTTTGTCACTCAACTGCGAGACTGGTTCAGTCGAGTGGGTGTGTTGCAACTAAAATAATGAAGGTATCATTACGTTAAAAATTGCCCCGAGTGCCAAATGGATCGCAAAGATCGCCAGGGCAGTCTCTCGGCGTCTTCGTCTTGCGGGACAGAAGACGAAGAATATACGGACCACTCAGGGGTCTATTGACACAGCGCTTGAGGAAGGTGGTGACAACAAAGCTCAGTAGCTAGAGGGCACTATAGGCCAGGAAGCTTGATGGGTTTGATGAGCAGCCAGCATGAATATCTACCAGCTCACAGCTGCTGAAGTATCCAAGACGCATGTTGACGTTCGTATAATCGATGACTCGCTCAGTCATGAGGCTGACTACGTCTTTGTCGATCTCATTCAAACCACCAATACTGGTTTTATCAGCGAGCCTGAGTAGATGGCCGTGGCAGGCTCTTGCGCCTACATTAGTACTGTCTTCATCGGACCTGAAAAAGATGTTCCCCCTTATCTGGCCCATCCGTCATCTCGTCGAGCACCTCGAGAAACGCGATGCCTTGATTGAACTCACCGACGAGTGTTCAATCATATGTGCCAAGTTTTGACAGCCAGGACACTTCGCAGACAAGTGCATTTTCCAACCCAAGTGTGCGCGATGTGACGCCGCCAACCACTCCACGCGCAGCTGTCCTCAGGCTAAGGAAGATGCTATCTCCGCTTCCGCCAATGAGCCGATTATCGCAGACGATGTGATTATGCGAAATCCTTTCAACCCTCCTGTGGTAGTCTTTCTTAAAGACACCAAGCGTGTTAAGCGGAAGTGCAAATGCCCCATATACGGAATACGAAAATGCGTAACTTATGCCTATTTGCAGGCTACCTTGTCCTTTACGGACGCTCGGATGGCATTGTCTTCCTCCGGCATGAGATACTCGGCAAGGAATATGCCGGCGAGGAAACATCTTCATAACACGGCATAGCAAGCCTGAAGGCCGGATCAAAAGAACAAGTTCTGACCTGGCGCCTAGCAATTCACTTAATAATCCAGGGTCAAGCCTTGGAAAGGGTTCAGTATTTCTGCTAGCAGCGATACAAACCATCGAGAATAGCACCACTTTTGAGGAAATCACAGTACACACGGCCGAGGCACCGCTACACGTCTTGTTTAGTGCTAGATATACGAGGAAGAACCCAGCCAGTCGAACAGGCTTGTCCTGTTCGGTAATACGGCCACTTACTCTCGAGCCTTCTCTTGAATAAGTAAACGGGACAGATCAGATTGGTGATCTGTTCGGCCACGCGCCTTGACGGCAGAACACACTTTGTGCTGGCATCGAAGTGTGTACTCTTCATCTTAACCCCCTCTATCACTGGCACAACCACAGACAACGCGCAGTCAACTGCTCTCACTTTATCATTTTCCTCTTTGTCGTCATCAAAAAACTCTTCTCCGACATCGCTGTGTTCCGATATTACAGAGAGCTTCTGCGACCCTTGAGCTATCACCGCCCTGTGCACTGCCTGCCAGCTGCCAGCACTTGGAACTGCCAGCAACGCCTTGCGACGTAAAGGCTTTTAGCACAGACGGAGCTTAGCCCTAAGGACAATAGAAAGCAGAAAATAGTTGTGAGAAGTGAACATTGGACGCTTATATCCTTTGCCGCAATCTCATTTTCACATTCTCAACACCACAAGTTGTCAACGCGCCCACCCGTTCAGCTCTTCCCCGTCTCGAGTCTCTTTCAAGTCTCGTTTCTTTTTTCGAGTATCTCATCCTTTTCAGGTCTCTTTCCCATCTTTCTCATCGCCATGCCGCCCCTGGCCGACTTTGTCGCTCCGGGCGAGAACGAGGATGATGGCGATCTGAAAGAAGAGGATGAAGCCGAGTTATCACCCTAGTATGGTATAACTGACAGCGATTCGGACACTAAAGCTGACAATAAAAACAACAACAATGACAGGCTTCGTCGTCGCAGCCGCTCTCCTCGCAGCGGGTGCAGCCGTGACCGGTACCGGGACTCCTACGATGACGAACAACGCCGCCGTACTCGTTCGCCTTCCGTCCCAGCGGATTAGGATGAGCTTACCCAGGCCATCGTTATGAAATACAGACGTGTTATCGCTGCTCGACCAGCTGCTCACTTTGCCAGAAGCCATGAACATTTGACATGCGAAGAGAAACTCATAGTGTTCATACTAGCCCACCCGATTCGAAACACACGCAACCCGCCTTACCAACTCACTTATGGTTTCTGGGATAATGTACTCAAGACTATCTTCAACGATTGGAACACTGACTTCGATTGCCCTATCGACCCAATTTTGCCCAGGCGCATAAGGGATTACACTCACATCGATGCTGGGACCCTCGTGTCCGATCATCCCCTTCCGGATGCAAAGCAAGGATCCGGCAAATTTGGGCTAGGAAAGCATCACACAAGAGGCGCACTTGTCAAGCTTGTCGTGTCCGTCAACCCCGAGACTGACTCAATCACGTTCCAATGGTGCGATGAGCTTGGGGACGATGTTAGCCAATCGCACGTTACACTGAAGGAAGGCAAGAATCTTGCCAATCTCCGTAGGGAAGTCATTGAGCGCTATGACTACCATGAGCGTATCCGAATTGTCGACCATAACGAGAAGCTTCTTCTCGCCTTCAGTAGCCGAGCCATCAAGAAATGGGTGCAGGATGGTACGAGAATTGCACCTGCTCTGGGCATGATGCTGAACCTGCCCAGATACGAGAAACTGGTCCTTGCTTCCGACATTATCCATGCTGAAGCTTGCATGCCGATGAGGCTCTCACGAGTAGTCAAGAGGAGACGAATTGAACACACAGTCGCCTGGTAGGGCATGGCAACCAACACCGCCTTGTTCAACCGATGCAAGCTTCGGTAAGTCGAGCCTTAACTGAGGATCTCGAATACACGTGGAAAGGATTGATGGGAGAGAACGGGTCATGTAGATGGGAGTACGCTGAGGAAGATGTTATCTCCATTTCTGCTAACAAGCTGATCACCGCAGATGACAGTATTACGCGAAATGCTCTTATCCCTCCTGTGATAATCTCTCTCCAAGATACCAAGCGTGTCAAGAAGAATAAGCCTCAGCGCAA
This sequence comes from Fusarium oxysporum f. sp. lycopersici 4287, assembly GCF_000149955.1. Classification (NCBI taxonomy): domain Eukaryota; kingdom Fungi; phylum Ascomycota; class Sordariomycetes; order Hypocreales; family Nectriaceae; genus Fusarium; species Fusarium oxysporum. The sequence goes on from NC_030992.1 coordinate 2,248,041, forward strand.
GGACGTGTTCGCGAAGCCGCAGACTCCGCAGACCAGATTGTGCAAGGACTACCTTGACGCTATGGAGGAACTCGAGGAGGATGGCGAGGATGGTGACCAGCAGGCTTTGTTGAATGGTTCTCTGGATGGGTGACAATATCTGGATTGAGGATAGGCGGTATGCGATGATGATGTACGAGTTCTACAAAAAGTTACAGGAGAGATAAGCAAAGCAAGGAAGGAAGGGAGATGGTATTATAATCAATACACACATGCCCATATGTCTTGTCGGATTCCGTGATGTACAACCATACCACGAAATCCTCGGAGACGGAGAGCGGCAACTCGTAGTTCAATGAGGACTATTCTCATTTCACCATGCAGTTTACCATTCCGCTTCACCGACAGGTCAAACCCGCCATAAGCTTCTCCATTCCTATCATTGCTACCAGTGCTTTTCGCCTGGGCAATTATCGACACTTGGTCAATCAGCTTCTCAGCTCACCGTCTGCTGAAGTGATCGGCAAATACCCAAAGGCATCTCTCTCAGAGCAGAGGAAGGAAATGCACGGTCTGACCTCATTCGGCTTCCCTACTCAGCGCAGAAGACAACAATGGGTATACCGCTTTGAGGACTCGATTCGAGACGAATGAACCTTAGGATGAGCCTTAGGATGAGCCTTAGGATGAGTTTTAGGATAAACTTATGCTCCAGCAGTTTACCGCCTGAGGAACCTTTCCTCGATGGTAAAAGTAATTAGGCACTGCAGAAATGCGCATTGAGCCGCATCATCAACGACCTTGTTCTGGGCGGCAATCCAGGCAACTCTGGGCTTGTTGGAGCTCTGGTCAAATGAGTTACCAGCGGTATCCTTGGCAGATACAAAGCCTTCTGCTTTTTTGTACTCGCCAAGCTCGGGCTCTTCGTACTCTGTAAGGGGAGCAGGTGCTTCTTCATCCACATCAAGTGCTGGGACACTGACCATGCCTTGGATGTGAGTAAGGCTCTGCAGAACTTGCTGGGCCAAATCAAGTTCCGTAGAAGGTGAGGTTGCAGCGGCCAGCTTCACGCCAGAGTAGTGGTTGAAGTCAGTGCCGGACAACTCTACAGCGTTGTCGCTGTGGATCCAAATGGTGGTGCAATCATCGGTGGGAAAGATCACCTGCAATTGGTCTCTCTCGACGATGACATTCAGTCGGAGCACGATACCACGTTGGTCACCCCAAAGTTGGAGCACTGCAGCGATCTGGTCGGCTGTCAAGTTCGACTGGCCGATGTCAAAGAGTGGTGCCATTCTCTCAGTCATTTCTGGACCATTGAGAAGATCGCGCAGGTCGTCGATTGACGGTGCATGATCGGGCAACTGGTGGGACATGCTCTTGACGATGGCATACATTCCGCACTCAAGGTTGGCACCACTTGGAGTGGGCACGACTTCATATTGAGGGATCGCTGGGAGATTAGACTTGTCATCGGCAGAGCTTGCCAGCCATCAGTGGCAGGTGCTGATGGGCCCCAGTTACCATCAGCAGGAGCTTCAGAAGTTTCCCATTGCTCGGCATCAGGGTCAGAGATATCGATATTCTCAACAGTACCAAAAAGGATGGCTTTGGCAATATTGTGCACAGTGGTAGTCTTTCCGGAACCGGGACCGCCAGTGCAGAACGCATAGCCAGCAGGGACATCTTGAAGAGTTTCGACGAGACGTGCAACTTCACCATCGAATTCGCATTCCTTGTATGCACGGACAAGGCCGAGGAAATTCTCGTGGAAGTTTACCTTGGCGGGCTCCTTCTGGAAGTTGTGGCTATAGTTCCAGAAAGGAGCTGCCAGAGTCAAGTTTCAGGACTCAGCGCGCGAGTTCATCAACGTGACGGTGTCGCATTCAATCATGACGGTTGATGCATCTGGCATAGTGTACATGTTGATTCCTACACCCGTGTAGTCTGGGATGGCTATACTCCCACGGACGTACTGCTTGAGCTGCTTGTCATAATAGCCAGTAATGAATAAGCGGTTTAGGGAGTTTCGCAGGCTTCCAACAGGGCGTACGGTGTACCGACCGGTCTTCAAGTCGACATGTGGCTTGACAAGACCCGGAGGCCAGTTCGTCTGCCGAGCGGTGGCCACATAGTATAAAGCTATGTTTGACTCGGTACCGGTGCTCAGGGCCCCTGTCTGTAGCGCCAACTGTCATCGTGGTCCTCGCATTCTTGGAGACCCAAGTGCTGATTCGGTTAAACCATATGGTCTTCCTCATCATCACGACGACGAAGCTCGCGAACACCAGCCTTGGCAGTAGCAGCTCGTTAAACAGAGGGTGGCTTGCCTGCAAACTCAGCAGAAGCGGCAGCAGCGGCAGCCGAGGGAGTTGCAGTGAGATGGTAGTTGGGTTGCGCAGCATGAGTGATGAATGAGCGGACGCATTGCTGATCGATAGATGCTTCGAGGTCGGCAACCCTGTCGTCGTCATCTTCTTTCTTTCGAGCGTCTTTGATCTCAATCTCAATTGAAGTGCGACGATTGGACGATGGTTCTCGTTACAATACTGTTAGCTCACCTTCGAGCTTCTCCATGCGACGGAATCGATCAGAGCAGCATGTTTTCCGCTGGTGATAACTTTTCGTATCATATGCTGTAGACAAATAGCCTGCTGGGGACTCCCGTCCCTGTCATCATCCGCATAGCATGACATGCATTGCATACATGATCTGCTCTCGAAGGAATCAAACTCAAGTGGACAGAAATTGAGATCCGATGTTGCAAGATGCTAAATCAGAATTCGGCGAGTCAGCTCGTATTTGGGGCGGTTTGCATGCGCAAAGATATTCTGAAGATTTCTGGAGAAGACAACATCAAAGTTACACTCTCTCCGCTTGAATTTATCCAGACACTGCTCCAAATCATATAAAGCGTGCAAGAGCTGAGAGCCACCTATCGTGGTAGATCAGATAGTGCTCTTGAAGCGTTCCGAGGAAAACCTACCATCGAAATCAATTCTCGCCTCAACGAGGCAGTACCGCATCAACGACTATCCATGGATCACAAAAAGCTCCTGGCCAGCAAGTCCCCCACTGCCGATTGCAAGAGGTCTCTGTTCCTGGTACCAGTTTCGGAGGATCTTTATGTCGTCCTCAAGATCCGTGGCAATAAGGACGTTGAATGTTTTGTTTTGAGAGACCAGCCCACAAAGAAAAGAAGAGATATGAACAAGTGAGAAAATATTGGAGGCCAAAATGAAAAGAAGAAGGGGGGAAAGAAGCGGCTTTGTAAAGTCGCGGGAGGTATTTGCTTGCCAGTGATTGCCAGCTGGCGATTCACCCAAGTGCCACAGGCCGCAAGCACTGACAGGAATTAGACGGAAGGGGGCTAACCAAGAAACAAAAACATGGCAAACATGTTATTCGAACACTACCTTACCTGGGTTATCTACCTAGTTCCTAGGGAGAAAAGCACAGCCTGAGTGGATTGTATTGAAACATATCGGGAGCCAGTGACCTCAGGTTGGCGGGATAGGACACTTGAAAGACGGTCGGTCTCTTGAGGGATATCAGCTACATATGCCGGTGGCAAACAAATACTGTACTCAAAACACATGCAAGAAACCGAATGTGATCAAACTAAGTCAAATATCTAGGCGCGGTTTGCACCAGAGTGAATAAGTCGTATGGCGGGGATATAGCGATTCCGTGAATATCAACCTCACACATCTAACATTCAATCCCTACGGCCGCTCTTCCAAGAGCAAGCCTAAGCCTCGTACTAAGTTCACATCCCAATACTCCCATTTTAATCCGCCGTAACGCCACGCGCAATGCAAACTGAGCCCAACAACCTCGGGATATAATATCGCACGCTTCGTGCCTGTCCATTAGAGGGTCCCGACCATTAGGCTCTCAAGCATACCCCCGGTTTGGCATGCTACTTGGGCTCTCTCCACCTCGACCCTAACTCGGCGGTGTAAAGTCCTGAAGCCCTCATGGAGCTCTGCTGAGCCACCCACGAACTCTGCGTAGAGCTCGAGAAGGTGAAGACCAACTTCCACGCAGACACTAACATATCGGGGGTCGCAGATGTGACTGCAAACCCATTTCAAGATGGGCTGGACTGTGTGCTCGTCTCGAGACTCCAAGGCATCCTGGAGAGCGCTGCGATGGCGGAGGGCCAGGAGTAGGGTAAGCACGTTGAGGGGGGAATGCTCAGGTGAGTCTTTGTCGAGGACCTGATCGAGTGCACGCGCATATCGAGCATGTCGTAGGTCGCTCTGCCACGGGCGCTCTTTTTTCTTGTATGTGCGAGACTCGTTTGCGATGACAACATCGGCCCCCTCGCCAACCATATCCAGCTTCTTTGCAGCAGTAACTCTCCTCTTCCGCTTCTTACGCTTGGCGTCATGGGCTTCAATGGTTCCAGCAACCAGAGCAGCCATTTCCTTCTCCCGTTCGGCTTCTCTGTTGGCCTCAACTCCAGTGAGGCGGGTTCGCACACTAAGAACACCAGACTGCATACCAACTGCTAGATGTCGGTCGCTTGAATCGGCATCATCACTAGAAGGGATGACCTTGACAGACAGAACGGGAGATTGGTACTTGGTGCTTGATACAACATTCCATCCAGTCGTTTCAAAGACTTTGACATGACCCTCGAGGCCACCACTAACAAGTCGTCGACCATTGGTCGCGAGGCTGAGAGAAGTGACTGTCTTCTGGTGGTTGGTGATCATGTGCAGAGGGCGCGCGGCAACAAGGTCTAGAACGCTGATCGATTCACCCGCAGCTGCAAGAACTGCGGTTCCGGTGGGCATAGACAGCACGTCTTCAATAGGCGCGGCATGCTTGAAAGTCATGACCGCGCTGTTGCTTCCTGCCCTGGGGTCCCAAAGCTTGACGGTCGAGTCGTAGCTTCCAGAGACAATCATGTTGGACATAGTGCCAGGCATGAAGTTGGCGCATCGAACGTAGTCTGAGTGACCAACAAATGTAGTCGTCGGGTCGTTGCTTGGGAGATCCCAAAGTCGCACAGTTCTATCGTCGCTTGCGCTCAACAAGGTCGTCAGCTCAGTCGGTGAGAACTTGGTTGTCCAGACTGGCTGCTTATGCTGCGTCCATGTCTTGAGGATCGCCCTAGAATTGACATCGAAGACCTGAATCTTTCCCGTATCATCACCAGCCGCCAGTACCCTTCCATCTTTCCTGATCTCACCGCTACGTGCAACGTCGCCGAAGCGTGTAATAGTCTTTTGAAGCTTGCGCGTTCGATTCGAGTAGATCTGGATGCGTGTGCCTGTGGTGACTGCGAAAGAATCGTTATTGGCCGAGATGTGAACGACAGGATACGACGTTGGTGACGGAATCAGAAGCTGGTTCTTGAAGGTCTTCCAGTATCGTTGTTCCGCAGTGATTGGCGTAGGGCCCGAAGGCAGCTTAAGCTGTGGTAGAGGTCCCACCTGAGCAGCCATTGTCGAGTATCGCGATGACGGGCTTTCACAGTGGTGGTGTTTAGAATTCAACTGCCTTGAAAGTCGCCATGATTTTTTTTCAGAACCTGATAAGATAAAGAATTCTGATGGCTAAGGTAGGTAAGGACTTTTGGGGGAGCACTAACCCTTTTTAGGTTAATATCGTTGAGCATGAGCTCCACTGTAGACCTCCATACAATTCTCTTGCGATTGTCTCCTTGAAAAAAAGAAAAGAAAAAAAAAACCTGAGCACATCCAATGGAGATACGATGTCACCTAGGAGGTGACATAAGTAACTAAGGTATTATAGGTACCTTGGGTACTCTTAGGTATTTGTATGAAGCTTCTGCAAGAGATTCATCATTAGATCCTTTGTCATTTCACGTAGTCTAGTCCTTGTGCTTGGTCGCTGCGAGGATGACGTTTGGAATGAAACAAATCTAAATGGTACATATATATATATATATATATGAATTGGTTTCTAATTTTGAACAATTTTCTTGATATCAATGCATAAAACTCCAGCATTACCTTGCGCATCCTCCCAAGTGTTGCCTTATTCCAACGCCGAAATCATTACTACCGTGGATATAATATTATACATTCCCTCTAGGTCTCGTTACCTTCGTTGATTTAGTATCCTCCCCTGCGTCGGGACCTGCCTGTCCCAATATCAATTCGCTGCATCTCCTGCACTAATGCTAACTCCTGCCCTGTGCCGTTGGCACCGCTCATCATGGGCAGAGGAATCTTGGCTGGAATGGGAGGGCCACCATATGCACCCCGATTCTCGTCTTCAAAGTCCCATGTTCCTGCACGGGGTAGGCCGCGAAGCGAAGCATTTCCGTATGGAGCCCTCTCCTGGTAATTATCCTTAGAAATCGGAGCCAGTGGACTAGAGGCTGCTGGGGAGTTGCCAGCCGAAGTGCGGTTAGTGCGCTTCTGAAGACGGGTGCGACCGGCCTGTGGGGGTGTGCGTGGTTCATCGGAGAATGAATAAGATGGGTTGACGGCAGACATCGAATGACGCCCACTACGAGGTGGCCTTCGAGTGCTTGGAGGCATTGGTTGTGCCCCTGATAGCGGAGGGCGCGAGCGTGTTTCGCTGGGGGTAGACTCCGGTTGCTTCTTCTCCGGTTCAGGGGCCCATGTCTCCATAGGAAGATGGTCAGAAGGATCAATCTCCCGTCCGTCGTATGTGATGATTTTCTTTGGCTCCTCGTCCAAGAAATCCGGTGATGGGCTTGCTCCGTCTTTGGACGAAACAAGGCTGGGGTTCAATGCATCATACGAGTCTGGTCCGAAAGGGATATCCGACTTTCTCCTCTGATCTTCGAGCGGTGGCGCAGGACTGACCGATTTACGCTTGATCCTGTGCTGTGTGTTGGGGCTTGTGCGTGGGTCGGGCGATATGGCTCGAGGTTTTACAATTTGTTGCTCCGGCGGGTTGTAAGTGATAGCCCGCCGGTTGTAAGGCTGAACAGCATAAGCATGCTCGGGTGGCGGCTGGTTGTATTCTTGGAACGACTCGTTCCTAGGGCGTCCTCGAGGAGGCGTGTGCATGCTGGACATGCTCTGAGAATGCTGTCTTCGGTCATGCCGGCGGTCCTCATATATAAGATCCGTCAATTCCTGAGACTGGTTTGCATCCAAACCCGGTACGAGAGCTGCTGGGAGAGGCGGCGGCGCATAGTTGTGTGGGCTTTGCCTATGCGCGACAGTCATGTCAGTCGAGTGGCCTTGGTAATGACCTTGGCCACTCTGAGGATAATAAGAATTATCCCCGGTGTTTCTTGGATAGCCTCGACCATGAGATGGTGACACTGTCACCTGCCAGTCCTCAGGGTTGTGGTAATCTTGGGGGGCGTGCGATGGCGAGTAATCGTCCCGGAATGGGGCCGGAGCAGGAACGGGAGATCGCCGCAGGACGAGAGGTGCAGGGCTGGGGTTGTCATCGAAGCAAAGCTCATCAGAACGCTGGAACTGTAAGCCATTTTGGGCAAAGTTCTGACCAGGGGGGCCTGAGGCTTCAGGGACATCCTCAACTGTGGGCTGCATAGATCTGTAATGGGGATCATAACTGGCGTCATAAGAGCTATGTCTCGGTAAGCTATCATAGCTGTTTGTGTTTGGTGGGGTGGATTGATTGGCGGCAGGGGCTGAATCATACGCCCGAAATGCCGGGCGTCCAGGATAAGCCACCATTGACTGTCTCTGAGCTTCATGTCTCAAAACGTCATGTCTCATCTGTGGCATCTTGTTTGGTGACGTATCGAAGCTTCCTCTCGGCACAAGTTCCTGGCCTGTGCTGTTGTGTCTACTCCTGTGCGCGGGTGGTGGTGGGGGACGTTCATTTTCTACTGGCGAGTACTGCCTGGGATCGTCCAATAATGGCGGAGGCTGCTGATAGGGATCCTGTTGAGGAGAGTAATGGCCTCGAGGATCCATTTGATCTGGTTGAGGAGAGTATTGAACTCGAGGGTCCATCAGCTCTTGTTGTGGTGTGTATCTTGAACTATACTCCCGCTCATCGTACTGCTGGTGGGCTCCCTCATAAGGAACCATCGACCTCCGCGACTGGCGGGGTGCCTCACGATTTGGTGTTATATACTCCTGTGGGACAGGCCCATGTGGAGATGGGGGATATTGCTCCGTGTGACGGCGTGATGAGTGTGACGGCGGTGTGTTGTACTCGACAGCTTGCAAAGGGGACTGTGTTGGGACAAAGCTTCCTGAGTGCGAGGCTTGTTTGCCGTGAGTTCGCACAGGCGTGCGGTGATCCGGACCGGTAGGTGTTGCTGTAGGCGCCGCTAAGGGAGCTGGTTGGGGTGCTGCTGTTGGAGCTGGAACAGGGGCTGGAGGAGTCACAGCTGGAGCCTCGCCAGTAACAGGATCAGACGGCAAAGGACGTCTCTTAACGGGCGTTCTTTGTTTGACAGAACCCTGATCAGGTTCAGCGGGTGCAATTTGCTTTTGTTTCGGTGCGGGCTTGTCTGGCTTTGGTCGAGTATCGTAGAAAGTGATTTCAACTCGAATCTCTCCAGCATATTTGCCTTTGCAAGTTAATGTTTGCCAAAAGTCATTTTGGCCGCCCCCAGGCACAATGATTCCTCTGAGGTCTATCCAGGACTCTCCAATCAGGTCTGTCCGCTTATCGTCTGTGAAGATGGATAGCTTGAGTTGGTAGTAATCCGGACAGTCATGGACTGTGAAACGAAGTTCTTGATCCCTATTGCACCGATTAGTTTCAACTTGCCTTCGATAAGCTCCCCGTTTGCTGCTAGATCTTACCATTTTGGTGTTTGTCCACCTCTGACATCTGTCGTTGTCTTCCTGGCTTCCTTTCCTAATCTGGCTGCGCAGTAAGGGTCCTGCTTCCCGATCGTCTTGCGGTTCGGCAAGTTCTTGGCCCGATCGACGATAGCGACCAGGGTTCCAATCTCTGGGCCGTCCACCGCAATGTCGGCAAAGATGCCCGCAGTGTGCGCTGCGCTCATAAGATTCTTGACCTTGGCTGCCATTACAGCTATACGCACCAGCGCCCGAGTAAGAAAGCAGTGGGAGGGTTAAAGAATGAGGTGGTTGCTGAATCCAGGCCAGGTTTGTTTACATGAACAATTGCTGCTATTGACCAAAGATAGCTCGATTTGGGTAGCTCGAAAGTTGAGTTGGTATCAGGAACGACTAATGGACTAGCGCAAAGCAAAGGCGACGCCTGGTAGAGAAATCGAATCGAACAAAGATAATGGAGAGACCAGCAAATGAAGAGTTGAGAAGGCGAAGGGTAAGGTTTGAAACGGACCAGAAGGCGTTGACTGACAGTACCAGGCGAGGCTGGAAGGAATTCGAGTATGAGGTGGAATTAAACTTTCGAATAGTGAACTTTCCGCTCCGGAGTTTGGGTTGGGTATGAAATTAATCGAGTCAAGACTGGAAAACAAAACAGGCCGAGTAATGCAGCTAGAGTGATGACGGAATGATAGACAGAGAGCTGCTCGCGACTAGAAACCGCACCAAACCGAATTGCTCTTGAGAGTCTGAGCAATCCAGAATAGTGTAGAGGAGCTGTGAGGTTAGTAAACCCTTGTGGTTCAAGAGAGTGTGTGTGAGAGCAAGAGAAGGAAGAAGTCTTCTCTCTCTGTGACAAATGAACAGGAACGCGATGAAGCAGGATATCAAGACGTTGTATACGTCTGGCTTGCGTGTGGTTGGGGGCCGAAAGCGGTAGTCCAGTGGGGCTCTGTGGAACAATTCGAGTGGAGCCTCTGACGGGAGGCTGGGCTTGGGCTGGAAACGGGGAGGCTGGTGCAACTGCTGCAGGGGATGAATCTACCCCTAGAGCCGCTTATTCGCCAAACACCTCTGGGGGATTTACAGGGAATCTATGCCCAGATTAACAGGGGAGTTCTAAAGTTTTGGCGCGTCCAGGGGATTGGGTCCTTGGCAGTTGTTGATAGTGAGAATTGGATGGCGGATCGCAAGCAGAGACGGTGAGGTCGCGTCATGATAGGGCAGAGTCTACAGGTATCAATGCAATGCAATGCGGTCCAAGTCGATGCCGATGTCGATGTCTCTTCCGACCTCCCGCTCCCATCCGATTCAGGGGATCATGGATCATTCAGGGACGGAATGACTGAGGTGAAGTGGCTCCCGCCCCTTCGACAATTCAGGAACAGGCACGAAGACGGGCAGACCCAAATGGTTTCAACTGAATACGTTACCTAGCTCGCCTCGTCCTAAGAGAGGCCATTCGAGCTGAACTCATGATCCTCCAATGGCTGCACTGCCTTTTACTCATTCACCACACCACATTCGGGAATATGTACAAAATGGAAATGGTACGCGCGTGTTTGGCGAAGTCATGGTCACAGCCACACAGTTATTGCGTACATCCAATCCTCCAGATACATACTCCCTCGGACTCGCGATTGCCAAGCCGTAGGCTGACGTTGACGTTCCACTCGCTCGATTCATTCCATACTGTTACATAGTAACTTGGATTAACAGTGATGATGGATCTCCTGATATCCCTTGATTAGTGCTCAGACCATGATCGGTACGGCCTTGGTTTTTTGGTTTTTCCTACCAAGTTCGGTTACCGTATCGATTTTGCAAATCGAGTAATCCCCCTCAAGCAAACAGGAACTAACCTCAGGACCTTATGAAAGCATGATCGTGCGCTCCAGAGGCCCATCTAGACTGCGGACCCAAGGGCAAACCGCTGAGGCGCCCTTAAACCCAAAAGCAGAACCGGGATAATGGGCTGGACGTTGAAAGACCCCTGCTCCTCACGAGCATGTCACTCTTCATTAGTTGGCCCTTGATGTTGGAATAACCGTCCTCAACCTCTTCGAGTCCAATTGGAACAACGTCCCTGGCGAGATCGGCTCTACCGATTGACCCACTGACTGATGCCACTAGACTCTGCATCATCCTGTTCCTTGGCTGGCTGAATTTGCTAGAAACAACTTATTTCAGCCTTTCATCATCATGATACCGGATCGGGTTTGATGTCACAGAATGTTTGCGGCGTTAAAGGTACCCTGTTGCCATGGGAGACAACGACATAGTGTCACACCCCTCAACTGTCTCGAGTATGAATTCCTGAACTACTAAATCCATCACTCCAATTACGCCGACAGCAGTATGCCCATGTTTCACGCAAAAGGCCTATCATACCGTAGCGCTCTAAGCCTTTGTGTTCCACCACTATCCTCATTTCTGATATAAGTGGGAAAGAAACAGAATTGAGACAACGACGGATGTGCAGTGTGGTTAGAGATAAGGTAATGACGGTTCGAACGTTACCTCTGCGCCCAAATCAACACGAACTCAATTTCAAAAAGGGAGAAGGAGCGTCTACGAATATTCCGGGGAAATTTGGCGTTGGTGGTTCTACTCTGTTGCTTTTGTATAATATCGCTACCAGTCACAGCTCTTGGCAAGGAGAGCTGCCAGTTGCTCGAGATGGGCCTTGTCAACCTCGTCGAAACCGTTCAGCTCAGCACAGTCGATGTCGATGATAGCCACCAGCTTCTTCGAACCGTCGTCCTGAGCAACCACAATAGGCACGACGATCTCGCTCTTGCTGTCTCCATCACAAGCAATATGTCCCGGAAACTCCTCCACGTCTCGGACTAGCTGTGTCTCTTGGGTCGCTGCTGCTGCTCCGCAAACGCCTTTACCGAACTTGATAGTCTGGCAGGCAACCTTTCCCTGGAAGGGGCCCAGAATGAGCTGCGGATCTTGAGATGATTTGTCAAGGACGTAAAAGCCTGTAGTTGAACATAACATGTCGTCGTTACTGCTTGTGTTCTGGGACTCGGGGTTTGTGACATACCAGCCCAGTTCACATCTTTGCTCGGTGATTCCAGAGATTTATATGCGTGCCACAATAGGGAAGCAGCATTTGAAAGGTTGCTGTTGAACTGTTAGCGATGGCCTGAACCAGCGAGCTCTTAATCTCCATACCAGACCTGTTACAAGAATGAGTTAGAAGGTAAGTCCAATAGTTCCGGCAACCGAGATTGTTTGACGAACCCAGTTACGTTGGTCAGTGATCAGGCCCTCGGCCTGCCAGAGCACTTGCTCATAAGCGTCCTCCTTTGTTATGCCGTCGGCAAAGTTTGATGCATCAGCGTGAACCTGCAAGAGCAAAGTCAGTTTATGATGAGTCCTTGCTTGACTAAAAAAAATTTAGGTCTGAACAAACCATCTTGCCCGTTGGAATTTTCAAATAACTTCCTTCCCGCGGGATACTACGGATCAATACAGCTTTCGGAGATTCGATAGTATAGACGAATATGTTCTAGAAGAAATTTCGAAGTTGATAATCAGAAACTTGGTGGAGTTGACGGGACTTGATCACCAGGATGAATTTGATACTCCCCGCTAAAATTTGCGTGTCATTTTAGCGGCTTTGATGCCAGCAATTCAACCAACAAAATCACAGTTCGATAACAAGCCTCAAATGTCACCTATTGCCATGCTGATACGTTCTGTAGCTATATACTTAGATATAAACTTAATGGCTAAGACCCACGATGGGTTATATGTCGTATCTGGAGCCGACCGCCAACTGAAAGACATCAAACAACCTCATCATGATGTTCCATTACATCTGGTTGGCGAAAATTAGGGCCTGACAGACCCAGTAGTCAGGTAATAAGAGGTTGGTTGAAGGGTGAAGCTGAAGTTGCAATAATTAGGCATTACGGTGGCTGGTTCAAACTCCCCGATAATCGATCCATCATCTTGTAGGCTCTAATGGCACTCTTCAGCTTTCCTAGGGCTGGACTCAAGCCATGCTTGCTAGGGAAATCGGATGATTTCTCTTATTCTGGGGAAAATTGCTACATCTTCAATACTGTGAGACTTCTTCTTCAGGGTAGTCCGGTTGTTGAGCCGGGGAAGATGACCCAAAAGCAAAGCCATTAGTGTAAAACGTGTAACGAAAAAGTTAAGAAAGCATATTGATAATTGCTTGTCGTGCGTTGAGATTTATGTTTCGTTGAGGATACATATTTAGGTTGTCTGTGAATTGAAATACACACAAGCTGCACTCATGGGACAAAGGGACACGATTATGAAGACAAACAAATAGGGGATAGCAGAGCGAAATGAAGTCGCTACAATACCATGACAAATTTACTAGGTATTCCCGACCTTAGGCTAGCCAATGACAAGCTGCAAGCGGATTGTCTTTCATGATGATGGTTCCTGAAAATCGATCGGACCTAAAAGGGAAGGAAAGCCAAATTCGCCGACGTCAACTAACAGCCTGGCCAATGACGCAGTGCATTTTGGAATTTCCGACTCTTGGCCGTCAGGGCCCATCCCCAACATAGACTTGTCTCAACCATAAACTCCTTGACCATGAGCTCTCGAGCAGCATGGCGACTCTGTGGGCGCAGTCAGAATACACGCCGTTGGCCACTCTTGGCGACCACCCCCTTTGCACAATCGCCAGCTGTGCTACGAATACCATCACGTCCCATCCACAATGACGGTCCAAAGAGCTTGAATCCACTGGTCAACCCCCCCGATGTCACGCGACCACCACCGCTGACGCTGCCTCGACGCCGAGACTTTGAATCGTCGATAAAATACTACTTCGAGCTAGGAAAGGGATACCTAAAATTCTACAAAGGGGGCATAAAAAACGTCTGGACGAGCCGACGTCTCCTTCGCGAGAAGCTTCAGCGAACTCCAGTCGATGACCGGCCCTCGATACTTAGACCTCACTACGTCCCAAAGACGTTTTCCAGAGCAGATTGGGTTCTTCTCTGGAGAGTACGGCATGATATGATCAGACTTCCCCTGTTCGGGCTTATGTTGATTGTCATTGGCGAATTCACTGTCCTGGTTGTTGCCTACGTCGACAGTGTAGTGCCGTACCCTTGCAGGATACCGACGCAGATCTTCACGGCGCTTGAAAAGGCTGAGCAACGTCGCAAGGCTGCTTTCGATGAGTTGGAAGCGAGTTATCCTCATGGTGTTCTTAGCCCGCGCGTCACCCAGGCAGTCGCTCGGTCTCACGTCCTCAAGAGCTTGCATCTGAGCGGTGCAATCTGGGATCGCTTAGGCTTCCTACCACCAGGCATGTGGCAGGCCAAGGGACGATATCGTATGGCGTATCTGGAGGGTGATGACAGAAATATCGTTGAGGATGGTGGACCCATGGGACTGCACTACGAGGAACTTAGAATTGCATGCGCAGAACGAGGCATTGACACACTTGGGAAAAGCGAGACTGAGTTGAGGGGGTGGCTCGGCGACTGGCTGCGTTTGACAGCCTCTGACGATATCGACGAAAGGAGACGACGTATGGTAGTGTTGTTCCTGACCAGGTATGTGCATCGAGTATGCGTCCGTCTTTACTGAACACGACTAACACGGAACCAGACCAGAGAATTGGCCTCAGCATAGAGATTTTGGCGTGCCTGAATGGCAACTATAAGATGCAATGTAACATATGAAGTTGGGAACAATACAGAAGACAAAAGTGAGCAGTCAATTGGTGTTCTCGCGTGTAAATATAAACCACTCAATCACAGACTTTTGAGTGACTTATCCCAGCTGTTTGGAACGACTTAGTTTAAAACCGCTGACAGTATCTTGGCTGGTGGGTAGCCAAGTCGACAATACGCCCATAGCATACAGGGAAAAGGACTATATAGATCTGTTGACATGGATCTCAAGTATCATTCTGAAAAGCATGTCATAATAAGCTGACCTTGGATTCCGTCCATGTCAGCTTCATAACCCACACACGTATTTGAAGCACAGATGGAGTCTAGGTTCCGAGTTGATCGGTTGTAGTTAATAGATGACTTGGATGGAATTGGCAAAAAGCACGTGGTCACCTTCTGCCGATGACTGACTCGGCCATTGAGTGTTTGGGAGCTACCCCCCCGTGTAGTCTAAACCGATTGTGAAGCAGTTTGTGGGGGAGAAAACATGTGGATGATCTCATGGCAGATCCGCCGAGGTTCACATCACATGCAATATCACTTAACGTTGCAGCGCGCCCCCAGATTCTTTGGAACTTCAATCCATCCACGACTATCTGTCGCGTTTAAAAACCTCGGTCGACTCCCCCACGTTTTCCTCGCTTTCCTTCTTACCTGGCTACTATTTTTTCTTTCTTTTTCATACGGTAATCTCCTGTAAATCTATCCAAACCTTTATTCGCAGCCATGTCTCTCAAGAACGGTACGTCAGGACAAGCCACACCATCAAGATCAGCGTTCCGGGAACACAAGCTGCTCGTTCTTCCCCAGTTCCTCGCCTTGAAGACCATGGGAAACTGACTGCCAGCCACAGACAAGTTCCCCGCCTCAGCCGCCTTCGACGCCATCCAAGCGGCTATCAACGCCAGTGATGCCGATCGCAAGGATGCCATCAAGCAGGGCAACGGCGTCTACGCCTTCACCCTCAAGAACGCGAGCGGTGAAGAGGCCAGCTGGCATATCGACCTCAAGGAAACCGGCAAGGTCGGAACTGGCACCGGTGCAAAGCCTGATGGTACGTCGCGACTCTGACGCGCTCCGGCGCACTCGGAACATACATGACTGACGAAGATGCCTCCAGTCACACTCATCCTCTCCGAGGAGAACTTTGGCAAGCTCGTCGCTGGCAAGGCCAACGCCCAGCGTCTCTTCATGGGCGGCAAGCTCAAGATTAAGGGCAACGTTATGAAGGCGACCAAGCTTGACCCTGTGCTTAAGAAGGCTCAGGACAAGGCCAAGTTGTAGTTGAAGCGTGCTTTTCTGACGTCTGGATAGCATTTTTACTGCTTTTTGTATGATATCAACTTGCTTGTCACTAATCGCTCCGTACTGCCTGGATGCGAGTGTATAGAGGAGTATTTGCGTCAATGTCAATTTATCATTTTATACAGTGAGACAAGCCATATGTACTCAATTGTCTAGATGGCTCAGCGGCAAAGATCACTTTCTAAGTCCTTTACTCAACTAAACCGGCCGCTCTTTGAAGCTCACGCCGAGTCTGTTCGTGTACTTCACGAACAATCTCTCCTGTAGGCTGGACCTTATTGATTAGCCCAACACCAGTTCCCCTACTCATGTTAGTCTAAACACAATTTGCAAGGCACAGACTACTCACGCCCAAGTATTAACGAGATAGCGAGCCTCCTCCTCTGAGTAATCCTCTTTGAGGCTCCGTTGACATTCTTCCAGACTTGCTCCCGCGAGGAACTTCTCATGGACAGGGCCAACAATGGCACGTCCGTCGTAGAGGGGCCCCCAAAGAGGACTGTTGACTATCCTGTCATTGAACGTGGACCTGAATCATGTAAATCATCGGCTCATTCTCTGGGGCAGAGCGTAACCTTACTTGAAAGTTGACACGCCACCATCAACAGCCTCAAGGACTTTCTTCTTTCGGATCTCAGGATAGTTTGATTCGGGCGCAACAGTGAACTGCAAATTAGCCTATCAGGAAAACACGAACCGATCCAGCTCTCACTTACTTTTGTTCCCATAACAACACCCTCGGCACCTATATATTATCAGTCTGTCTATGTAAACCATGGTTTCACTGATAGTACTCACCCAGAGCCAATGCTCCAGCAACACCTCGCCCATCAGCAATACCTCCTGCGGCCACGATGCTTATTGGTCGGTCAGGAAACTCTCTGTCCAGCATATCTCTAACTTCAGGCACCAAGCTCACAATGCCGGATCCTTGACGAAACTGGTGGCCTCCAGCATCTACACCCTGAGTCACGAGCACATCCGCACCGTCTTGGACTGCCTCTCGCGCTGCAGCAACATTACCAACCTGGACAAACACAACCGGAGGATAACCCAGAGCCTTGAGGCTAGGGATAATCTTGCTATGAGGCCTAAGGTCTCCATCTGGAGCAAACAACCATATTGCCGCAGGACGATACTTGACTATAAGTGGCAGAGCCGTCTCCTCAAAGTAGCTCAAGGAGCTATGACTTGTTATGAAGCTAGCTCCGACACGGAGTGGCCCATCAGAAGGCTGATCGGCTTCGAGAAGTTCCCGGGCTTCATCAAAGTGGCCAACAAGTCTATTGATGTGCTCCGAGTTTGGTTCAATGTAGGCCAACGAGGGGAGGAATCCTGTTGTTGAATGTCAGGCCAGCTTAGAATGGTATGGATCACATATGTTGGAGTGAGAATACCAAGGCCGCCAGCTTTTGTAACCTCAGCCGCCATGAGAGGCGTAGCAATGCCGAGCATGGGCGCATTGCTGATGAGGGGACTCTTCGCCCAAGGGAAACGGTTGAGAAGCTGTGAAGAGCTCATTTTGATAATCCGATATAGCGCTGTAAACTCGAGCTTGAAGAGATTCGATGACAATTGAGTTGTATGTACATGGAGCGGTCCAGCTGCAACTAATCCTTTGCAGAGAACCGAGACGTACCCGCAGCTGACGCTGATTTGTCATACGCCGGGAGTTGATACTGTTTGATCTCTCTGCCGCTACGTACATACATAGATAGACCCAGCTGAGATTTAATCATTTCTTATAAGTAATAATATGTTCCAATTTGTGAGTACGACCATCGCATGTATTACCGCCTTGGCCAAGTAGAGTTATTTAAAACCGCTCCACAACCTCAGGTGGTTTGTTGTTAAGAATCACATCAATCTCCTTCAAAATCTCTGGAGTCAACTTTTTGACACAGCCACAGCTCTGACGTTCTCATACACCTGCTCAGGACTGCTAGCGCCCGTTATAGCAGAGCTAACATTCTTATTGCTGAGTACCCAGGCCAAGGCGAGCTGACTCTGTTTGAAACCAAGTCTGTCCGCAATAGGCTTCAGTTGGTTGACCTGCTCAATAATAGCCGTCCAGGTATCTTTCCCTGTTTGCTTCCAGAAACCATTAACCCACTGGATCTCTTCGTTGGCGAAGCGAGAGTCACCAGGAATGCCGTCACTGTATTTTCCAGACAGGATGCCTTGGCGCATAGGTGAGAATACAGTCAGACCAAGGCCAACTTCACGATACAAGTGGGCATATTCCTGCTCGACCTTGACTCGATCCAGCATGTTATAAGCGGGTTGCTCCATAATTGGGCCTATCAGACCCAGTTTGTCTGCATATCGCCACGCCTGTGCGATCTCATCGGCATTCCACATCGAAGTTCCCCAGTAAAACGCCTGTCAGCTAAGTCAGTCCGTGTGATACAGCCATCACCGGTGAAATGGTCGGGTTTACCTTTCCTTGATCTATAATGTGATTGAACGCACGAACGATCTCTTCCATGGGCGTTCGACGATCAGGCCTGTGCGCGTAAATGAGATCGACATACTCGAGATCCAACCGCTTGAGAGCACCGTTAATCCCCTCAACAATGTGCTTTCTTGAAAGTCCCTTGTTGTTGACGGGGTTGTCTCCGAACGCTCCTCCCCAGTAGAGCTATACGGAGTTTCTTAGTATCATTACCTGATCAAACATGCATCTATGGCACAAGTATGGTGGGTTACCTTGGTAGAGACTACCAGATCGTTTCGTTTCCAACCGAACTTCTTGATAGCCTCACCCATCACAATCTCGGATTCACCGTTGGAGTATTCTTCGGCACAGTCGAAGAAGTTGACACCGCAGTCATAGGCGGCCTTCATGCATTCAAAGGTACGTTCTGTAGAACCAATCAGTCAATATCCCCTTGAGTTTGTCCCTTTGAATGCTGGCCTTTATCAATGTGGCCACCATATGTCAACCATCCTCCGAGAGAGATTGCAGATACCTGAAGACCTGAGCGGCCCAGGAAGCGGTACTCCATCTCGGGGATGTCTTCTGGCTTAGCCATTGCCGTGACTATGACTTGATGGTTGGGCTCTGGAGAGGGCTGATTGTGGTATATGGTGATAGTGCTGCAGTTGTCTGTGTCAGCGCAAGCTCATCTTGCGCCTTTGGCGGGATTTAGAGCTCTTTGTCATGTCATCAGTAATCAAGCTACAACCCTTTTAGGTAGACCGATACTGCCGACTGTCCTTCCTATTTCTGATAGCTGTCTCACGCGGGGTATCCTTTATTATGGTTTCTTCTTAATGATTGACTGATAACTCAATTTCATAGAGTCTGGGCCAATACCTCGAAGCATGTGACAACAAACAACACAGGCACAGCATTTCCTCAATAACCGAGACCACTGATGGATGATCTCATCCTTTTAACACTACATATATTAGCTCCTAATAACGTTAGACATCGCTGTTGACTCATGGCAATCAATCAGTACTCACTCCGGTTACCCTGTACTACTAAAATACCTCCAATGTTTATTGGTAGCCGAAAACTGACCCATTGGCTTGGGCATTGGCATAGAACGGAGTTTGTTGCATCCGAAATACGTGGTCTAGAACCTGATGCCAGACCAGATGTCATTACATGAAACCCAGCTCTTACACGACAAGTTAAGAGCTCCAACACTAAACTTCATGGATTGACTCGGCAATGCTACGAACCGAGTACAGTTGTGTCACACCCATGGTCATGTTTTGATTCGATGGCAATGATCAATAAGACAAACAATACAGTTTATGGCGTACGAATGCCTCAAGCACACCTAAGTGGCCACGGAAAATCATGTAAATATTTTGACTGGCAAAGAATGAATGAATTTACCATGTTCGAGATTGTCATTGGCCGATCTTGAGCTGGAAGTACGAACGAGCGTGTACATCTAGCTTCTAATTGGACCAATCCGAATTTATACAGGTCTTGTGAGCGCTAGGTTGGCATTTCGGAGATTTCGCAGGGAAGAGGAAACCAAATCTCCGAGTGACGAGTGACACGCCTGTTTCTCGCAGAGAGAAGAAGATAATAATTAGATCGCTGGAAACAGGGAACATCACTTATGACGAGGTTCTGTAATTTCAAAATCCAGGTTCTGCATTCTGAGCGGAATGCCAACGCCATACTTAGGACCTAGGTTAGCATTCAAACTGTAGGTATGAGGTACTTAGAGACGTCGTGACACTGACCAGGCAACGGCTTCAAGAGGCGAACCCAGCTTCAAGCACGTAACATGATGTGGTTTATATTGCGTTCCGCAAGCTGGCAAATGGGTCATGTTATGATGTAGCATGCCATCATTGCCCGGGTACATAGCAAGAGGATTTGTCAGTTGAAATCATAAGTCAAGGCAACGAACAGGACATTGCCACTGCAGTTCCACGTAAAGCAGTTGTGACTAGAACATAATTCACTCGACTGAGCCGTCCAAGGGGCCGTTGAATGAGCTCGGTGTGGCGAAGATTTACGTGTGCAGCGACTGTGTGCTGGCAACTGTGGCGAGTATTGGCTCGTAAGGAACCTGCAATTACTGAAATCTTACGGATACAGCTGACAGACTACAACAGATCGATAGCGCAGCAAGGGACACACGACACAGGAGAAAAGGGAGGTGGATGTATGTTGAGATCCCAGTTGATGAGGACAGGCCGACAGGGCATAACAAGGGAAGAATTAGAGCCGCTTCTAGCGGGGACCCCTGGTCAAGATATCTCTCTTCTGGGCCAGTTGCTCTGTTGGGACTGGGGTAGCTTAGCAAACTTGCAAACTTGCATTATGTATTTTGTGGTGACATATTGGATATTTAATCTCACGATTGAGACCTTGCTCGAGAATCACATGGTGGAACAGGGACACAAATGCCAAGAACACCAATTCTCTGCAGAACACCCCAAAAATACATTTTATACAGAGTATATTGCTTCGTATACGATAAATGAAGTGAGGCAAAAGAAGACTGGAAATAAGGATTGGAATTTGGACCGGATGAATGGGCAACGGAACTATTCCACCATGAGCCAAGTGCCATGGGTCAGTCCAGTGATAGACGGGCGCTAGCAACGTCTGAACTCTTGGTGTGGCTTGTTGCGTCCCGTCGTGGATGCATGCTTTTCTTCAAAATGTACACTAACAATACCCTTTGGCAGGGAGAACGGTCGAATGAATCGCTAGACTGGACTGTAATAGCAGGAGAGAAGAATCTCAAACGAACGAACAGTTCCGAAGCTTGAACCCTGATATCCACTAGGCACATAGTTGAGGATGTCGGATCTTGCGGTCAAGGGCATGAGTAGAAGCGCGGCATTTTGTTGATGCGATGCAACGAGGAGCCCTGCCTTGTGTTGTACATACACGAAATAGTGCCAAGCACACACGTAGAAGCACACGTACATACGGATACACAAGGATGCACAAGCTCCCCATGCACAGGTCGTCGATCTATTTGCTATCTGGCCATGCTCGAAATTGGACTTCGTCTATTGACCGGCTGCAGGGTCTTGAGTGACAATGGCCAGAAGCAGTTTCTCGCCGACAAGAACCTTGAATCTCAACATCCAACCCATGTCGATAGAATCACAGACCAGATGATGGATAGCCAATGTTAAAGCAAGGTACCAGGCAGTACCTGACAAGAGGCTGGGAGATTGCCCTTGGGCCAAGGTAGAGTTTTGTACCCCGGCTCTGCCGTTGGGGCATCCCGAGTACTCCACTGTCTAGTGGGCAGCGCCGAGTCAAGTCCTTTCATTCATTCTTCTGAAAGAGCACAGACGGACGCCCGGAGCGGTAGGGAGTTGTACGGGCGAATGTCGTGATGAGATCACATCGCAAGGCCTTTGTTGTTGCCAGAGCGGACGGTGTAAATAATTCGGTGATCAATCCTCAAGACATCTCTATCAAGGCCTCATCGACGCATCTGCTTCTGAAGTGAAGACGCATGAGCTTGAACAACTACTCACCGATAACTTGACGTCGACGGCTGCGTGTCATTCCCATTAGCATTGCGCAGGTGATGTCTTCAAGGCGTCGCTGGCAATAAACTTTTCATGCCCATTGTCTCTTGACCCGCGACTCGAGGTAGGATTGGGTGCGACTATCGTTGCTTTTTCGTGCTTGGGAGCGAAACAATACCATTGACTCAAGGGAAGGGAACTAGAGCTGCAAGAGAGACTCACGGGAAGGGTTGAGAGAGAATCTAAACTCAAGTTGATTTAGACACTCCTAAATCAAACCATGCACAGTGTTATTCGGTACCTACTGTTGAGGAGTTTGAGAATGATATTTTACTCCATGATCCATGAGTTTTGTATGGGCTAGAGCCCAAAGGATGCTCACAGTGCTGAACCTTGAGCCTTAAACAACGGACACTCCTTACCTACTGAATCCGGCTGGTCTTGGTCTGGCCTAGACCCTCTGAAAGTCGGGGCTGGCAGCCAAATTGATTGTCGACTCCTGGTTGGCGTATGCTTTCAGGCCCCTTCGCTTGTTTCTGTAGCGCTTCCATGCCTGTGGCTGGGGGCCGGGGGTTCCCTAGCAGTGGAGTTGTCGCTGATTTCTTTGAGGTGAGGTGCCTGGGCTAGCCCGGCCTTGCGTTGGATTGTATGGCCTGGGCTTCTCGTTGGCTCAGGTCAGGTCAGGTCCGCGCATGGGGCCCGGGGGCAGGTGCTTCTACTCTCTCCCCGTCCCCGTCCCATCTCTTGCTTCTCTTTCCCCTTTCCCAAACTTGATCTCCCCATCAACGTTACCGACGTCGCCTTCGATCTCTCTTGGGGCTTTCCCCTTCGACCGCCTTTCCTTTCGACTCGAATCGATCGCCTCTGAGCTGCCTGATTCTATTCTTTTTTGGCATCTCTTCTTTTAATTGAGGTGAGTCAATTTGATTTTGACTTCGATTTACTGGAGGTGGTCTGTTCAGCGTTGTTGTGGTCCCTCCGACAAAGGCAGCTCCCGAGCCGTGGATATCGGGTTGGTTCCAGCGTCTTGTTGTGTGCAGCACTTTGCCAATTCTTTCTGGCCAAACTGTTGCATTCGAACTCTTCAGCATACTTGAAGAGTATGCAACGCTTGATCGCTGTGTCGCCTCATTTCTTATACATTGCGTCTAAAAGGATCTTCTCGGCATCGCCTTTAGGGGGTTCTACTGCGACTGGCGGCTGTGCCCTTGGACTGGAGGTGTCTATTTTACCGCGCCTCCAATCAACATCCCAGTACCGTGCCGACAGGACAGCCCAACTTGGTCAATCCATCGCCTCATCCTTCAGTCGTCCAACCACGAGCAGCGCCACAGCTTCCGTTTCTTTTCCTTCTTCATACACTCGCGTGCATGCTGCATCGCCATCATTAGTTTCATCAAAACTAACCGCTGCCTCGCGCACCTTCTTTGTAGGCATCGTTTTATTGCACCAGTTTCGACATTGAGCACGAGTTACGCCCTTGTCCAAACGACCGATCCTCCTGCATCTGTTTCGATATATTGCACCGGTGGTCCTCTGACCGCCTTCGCCGCCTAAATGGCTTCGTCATCATCCAACGTGGTCGGTGTTCACTACCGAGTTGGCAAGAAGATTGGAGAGGGATCTTTTGGCGTTATTTTTGAAGGCACCAATTTACTCAACAATCAACAAGTCGCTATCAAGTTTGTTAGTACAACAATAGCCCGGCGTTTCTGCGCTGCCATGGTGTTGGCTTTTCTGACATTGCATTAGGAACCTCGCAAGAGTGATGCTCCCCAACTGCGAGATGAGTACCGGACTTATAAGATCCTCGTGGGCTGCCGTGAGAAGACCCGTTTCCAAACAATACAGTTCTCATGTGCTAATACAGATTCAGCTGGTATTCCCAATGTTTACTACTTCGGCCAGGAGGGTCTCCACAACATTCTCGTGATCGACTTGCTCGGTCCTTCCCTTGAGGATCTTTTCGATCACTGTGGCCGAAGGTTCTCCATTAAGACGGTTGTTATGGTTGCCAAGCAAATGCTTTCGAGGGTTCAGACCATTCACGAGAAGAATCTCATTTACCGCGATATCAAACCCGACAACTTCCTCATTGGCCGCCCTGGCACCAAGGCTTCCAGCGTTATCCATGTGGTTGACTTCGGCATGGCCAAGCAGTACCGTGATCCGAAGACGAAGCAACATATCCCATACCGCGAGCGAAAGTCCCTTTCTGGAACTGCACGATACATGAGTATCAACACCCATCTGGGCCGTGAGCAGTCCCGCCGAGACGATCTCGAAGCTCTTGGTCATGTCTTCTTGTACTTTCTTCGAGGTGGTCTTCCTTGGCAGGGATTGAAGGCGGCCACCAACAAGCAGAAATATGAGAAGATTGGCGAGAAGAAGCAGACAACTGCTATCAAGGATCTTTGTGAGGGTTTCCCCGAGGAGTTCTCCAAGTATTTGACGTATGTCCGAAATCTGGGCTTCGAGGATACTCCTGACTATGATTACCTTCGGGAGCTCTTTACACAGGCTCTCAAGAACACTGGCGAGGTTGAGGATGGCGAGTATGACTGGATGAAGATTTCTAAGGATTCGGGAAAGGGATGGGATTCGAAGAGCCACAGCGGCGCGTACCTCCACAACCCCAACGTGCGGCCTGGCCCCTCTCAGATGGAGCTGCACAGCGGCCACCGTCCCGGGAATACCACCTCTCACCAACAAGCACAAAACCTTACTGTCGGCCGTTTAAACGCCGCGCAACCCCCTCCTCCGTCTCCGATCAAGCAGATGGGCAAGCAGAGAGATCGGCCAAGCGCCCCCGGCGCCTTGTCAGCGCAGAGGGGGAGCGGGGTTGGGGGTCTTCGGGACATGGCCACGCCCACTGGCTCGACCCAGGCTCAGTTCCAGAACAGTGCCCAGAACCTGCCTCAGCAGCCGAGGACGTCCCAACAAGGCCAGGCGACCCAGCCCGCCCAGGCTAGCGGTCAACAGGCCAATCCTCAGCCCAGTGGCTTCCAGAAGTTGATGAAGACCCTATGCTGTGGTTAAGCGTACTCTGGTATACAGCTAAGAATTTTCTTTGTTTCTTCATTGCTGCGGCGTTGTGCATCAGGATCTGTATTATGTCGACAGACTCCGGTTCAACAGGGTTGCCCGATTTATTCAGAACCGGGTTGTGGTTGATGGTTGAAATGCCCAACTGAAGCTCAGTCCAGTTTATAGATGGATGAGGTGGTGGATGCCTAGGCACGGTAGAGCTTACTTCGACCGAGTTGGTTCGAGTCACAAACAGACTCCAGGGCCTTTCGCCCATGCATCTTGGTTACCTTCAAAAGCGCACTGTTTTCGAACTCGAACTCATCATCTGGGCATTATAGAGCCCTTTGGCCGCCTACGAACCGTTCTTAGCAGTCGATATACTTGCATGACACCCTTTGAAGCGGAAGCAGATCTCGTTCGGGACTACGGCGGAGGGCACTCCTTTCTCTTGTCTGGCAAGCCATTACGAAATATACTAAAACCACGTTTAATCTTCAGCGCAGCGCAGCAAGGCGCAAGGAGGGTGCAGGGCAGCATTTTTGGGTTTGTTTGGGTTGTTTCTTCTCTTTTTTCTTATGACGCTGTCCATAATAACTTTGTGTAATCGCTCACGAGACGAAAGCTACCATCGGTGTGCCTGATGGCACCCAGTCTTGCCTGGTGTAGATGGAGAGATCAGTTAGCGTGGGGATGAGTTTGAAGTTTACAGGCTTGGTGATTCGTTGTGAAACGAAGACAGAGCACTATAGGGAGTTCTCGTTCTTTTGGCAATTTTATAATGGGAAAAGAAAAAGGCGTCGCCATCTTTATCACAGTCCTCGGTTCCACCTTTTCGAGTATGCATTTAGGTACACGATATAATAAACATCATCATGTGCATGTAACATTACACGGCCATCGCCATTGCAAGATGACCTCACCGCCGTAGCTTGAATGCCCAACGATCTCTTTTATCCTTTTCTGGTACGCAATCCATCAACACCCGACCCGATAAACGACATGTTGACTCTTCCTGGACTACTGAAGCCTAAGACTCAACTCGCAAACAAAAATTGATCGACCAATTACTCTAGGTGAGCTTCTGCTTAATGAAGAATGATCGAAGGTGGGAAAGCTGCCAGGTGCAGGTGATGCCAAGCACGATAAGCTGGATGATGATCCATCGAATGACACGGGCGTTTGTAGACTCGGATTGATCTCGGAACTCGGCCTCTCGCTCCTGTGCACACATTGTCAGTTTTCTGCTCTCATAAAAACATGTTTACGGTGGCACATACACGCTGGAATACTTGTTCTCTGCGGATATCAGCAAGACGAGCGTTGAGGTCCTTGACACGTGATGTGATATCCTGGATCTTTCCCTTATCGCTGCTCTCGATTTGGTTGGTCTCACCAATGACCAAGTCAAGAGTCAACTTGATGCCGCCATTTGGGTTCTTGGCGGAGAGCCACGAAGTGCGGCCAGAGCTGGACGAAGGGGTGAAACAGATCTTGTGGTCGCCAGCATCGGCGGCGGAGAATGTAAAGCGGCCAGAAGCAGCGCCGCGCTGAGAAACGACACGATGATCGTTGTCGAATATTTCCTGTTAGCTATTATTAGGAAAAGTCCGAAAGACATTGCAATATGCTTGTGGACAGCTGTCCATGAAAAACATACGTCGACGTTGATGTAGATGCTGATACCGTCATGCTTTACCCAAGCTGATACTCGGTCATCCCACTCCTCAGCAGTGTAATGTCCAACGACAAGTGTATCCTTGGGCAACTCCTCGTAAAAGCATCTGGGGGTTGTGCCGTCGATGAAGAAATGCAGCGCATTCGCAGCGGCGCTGAGCGACAGGAGAGGAAGTAGGAATTTCATGATGGCGACTGCTACAGCACTGATGTCCTTGGCGAAATTGCACGGGTCGGTTTATTGTTAGATACTTTAAGGAAAATGTCGGTGATTGGAACAAAAAAACAATGTGACGAAGTCCAATGCTTGGAGTTGTTGTAGCTGTTCCCCCCTTTGGCTCTGGCTTCGACGTTGGCGCCCGCGAAGCTGCCACGTTCAATGATCGGCTTTGGGCCAGGGGGTGATCTAGCACTGTCACGTGCAGATAACGCAACCCGTTCCAGATTCTGATCCTGGGCAGAGACGGCGCATCCTACTATGTAATCCTCAGCAGTTACTCCGTGCTCCGAATTAATTCGAGTCAACCCCAAATTTTTTGACGCGTCAACCAAACACCAGCGGTTCGATCTCAACGAAGAGCATCAATAAACGAAATACGGACTGATAAATTATTGTTAGAAGTGGACCACGTGCTTGAATTTGATGACCTTGGTGATGGAAGCTCGAATTTAACGGATTATTGGACCGGTTACACTTGTCCTTCTTTCTTTTCGACAATTTACCTCCACGACAAACTTCCACGATGACCTCTTCCGACGTTCGCGATGTGCTAAACCTGGGTGATGGCGTATCAGGTCTGAGGCCGAGCAAGAAGCAAAAGATTGCTGCACCAAGGCCAAACTTAAAGGGTTTGGCTCGTGAGGTACACAATCTTGGGGGCGACAACCCCATTGCTATTGTCCCTGAAGTTACACATTTCAAGAAGCGACGCTTTGCAAGTCGCAAACCTGCAGCGAGATGGGAGATGCGATCGTTCAAAAACTCGGCGCGTAGCGATTCAGATTTCACTTTGCGGCACTGGAGGAGGAAGGATGAGAAGCAAGATGGTAGCGACGTATCACCGGAACAGACGAGTCAAGGAGAACAGCCACAACTATCCAGAGATGGAACGGAGGATTCTGCGTTTGCAAAGTATAACGTGCAGGTTTCAGTCCCGCAGTATAGCGAAGGCCAGTACCAGCAGTCATTACAACACAATGACTGGACCAAGGAGGAAACGGATTACTTGCTCGAGTTGGCGCGCGACTTTGACCTTCGATGGCCTCTGATCTGGGACCGCTACGAATGGAATCCTCCCGCGACGAACGGAGAGGCTGATGCCGACGGTGATGAGAGTAAGGCCATCGTTCCAGCAACACGGCCACGTTCTCTGGAAGACCTCAAAGCAAGATACTACGAAGTCGCTTCCAAGATGATGGCAGCGCAAAAGCCTGTGCAGTACATGACGCAGCCTGAATTCTCTCTGCATGAACTCATGGCGCATTTCAATCCACAGCAGGAGAAATTAAGAAAGGAGTTTGCGCTCAACGCCTTGACCCGGTCGCGCGAAGAAGCTCGTGAAGAGGAATCGCTATTGCTGGAGATTAAGCGTATTCTGGCACGTAGTGAGCGATTCAACGAAGAGCGTCGCGAGTTGTATAATCGCCTCGATTATCCTCGAGCGGACACTGACATCAATGCCTTCAAATCTTCTGCTGGCTTGCAGAACCTTCTTCAAAACCTAATGACCGCTGACAAGTCCAAGAAGCGCAAGTCGTTGATGCCTGGCGATGGTACCAGCCCTTCTGGCACCGCACCACCGCAAACAGCGGCTGCTGCATCTACCGCCGCTACCGCCGCCGCTGCGGCGCAAGAAGCTGGGAGACGGGAAAGCACAGCTGCGTCCACAGGGCCTCGTGATTCTACTGGACCTGCCGCTACACCAACAGCTTCGAACAACAAAAAGGGTCAGCCACAGCAACAACAGGAGCGCCGTAAGCTTTCGACACAGGAGGAGCTATTGTACGGTGTGACACATCATGATCGATTGGGCTCTGGGCCGACTTTCCGAACCGAGAGAATCAATAAACTGTTCTCACACAAGTCTAATCAACAACAGAACCGCATCACAAATGTTCTCAACGAACTGGACGTGCCCAACAAACTTGCCATGCCCACCGCGGCTACGACACATCAGTACGAACAGCTCCTTGCGGCTGTCAATAGTCTGCTTGATGCCCGCAAGGTATCGGACAAGCTTGATGCCGAGATCAAGGTTGAACAGGCCAAAAAAGCAGAACGGGAAAAGGCTATGGCTCCCCCTGAATCTGACTCCACAGTCGAAAAGGACAAAGCAGACCAGGACACAGGGACCGGCAACAACTCAGAGGCAGGAGCTGCTACTGGAGCGACCACCGGGAAAGCAGATGGCGACGCCACATCTGCACCTGGAGATGCAAACAAGGATGCCTCAGAAATAGCAGCCCCTACTATTGAGGCCTCGGATGCCTCGAGCAAGGAAACAGGACTGCTCAATGAAATCGACAAGAACGGGCGTCCTGGTAGTAGCGGTGCCGCGCAAAAGAGAAGTGCCAGCGTTCTGAGTAGTGTCAGCGACAAGAGCAATAAAAGACAGAAGAAGTAGGGCAATGTACATGTATCCTCGAAGTACCACGGTACATAGCTCTACGCGCCAGTGACTTGCTGCACGCGACCTGCTGCAGCTAACGTTCCTGCAGGAACACAGGCATCTTTGCACCGACCTGATGGCTAGATCTGCCAGGACCGGCAGTTGTTGGTTTGAGATATGTCATACCGTGGACAAGGGGCTCCGGCGAGACAGGGTTGCACCTAATTTTGGATGTGTACCTGAGAAGGGAGATGTCTAGAGGCTAGGACGTCATACAAACCATCCCTTCAACATATCTTTGCTGTGTTGAAGCGCCGCCTGTGGAGCTAAGCTGTGTGACTGTTCAAGACATTGCATAACCCATAGTCCAGACGTGCATCTTTTGAGGAATAACCTGGGGTGTGGGCACATGGGCGTCTCGACCACGTGGGGCAGGAATGATATTGCAACTACACATTGTGTTTGCAAACAAGTGCTCCTTCAAAGGACAGACTTGAAACGGCCAGGGATCCGCGCCATTAAAGCATACTGCGAGGGACACAATGGGCGCTAGGAAACATGATAAACAGTAGGAATGAGGTTGTGTTGAAAAACATGCAGTTCATCGGCGGCTACAGTGAGGCTGCATCCTAATTTAGCAACATGTTCCTATAATTATATCTCCAGCTCCCTGGAAAGCGACCCGTGTCCCTGGTAAAAGACGACCCCTAGAGCAGATACATGAACGACTAGGGCGTGTAGGCCATCCAATGCCTCGGGCCCGCATGACTTACATACAACTTGCTTGCTGTCGACCCTCGACTTGCCTAAACGGGCCCAGGAGCGCCAATCGAGTGGCTCAGATCGACTGAGATAGTGCTGCCGCTCTTCTGCAACCTGGTTCTTTGGCGCCGGAGACAAATAGATGATGATGATGGGGCGTGTCTCCTGAAAAGGAGAGTGTGCATGGCCTCTAGATCACAGGAACCTCGTTGAACAAAGGCCAGCGCTTGCGAAAGATGAAGTCATCTCGGGCGAGACGCCCAGTACTATTCTCGCATGCTGCATGTTGTGGTCGGCGTCTATGGTCCAAGAATAGACTCAACTCGTGGCATCCCAACATGCAGGTTTGATGATTCGCATCAAAATATCTGATCTAAGATTAGGTTGACCCTTGTTAAGCGCCAAGATCTTGGTGATTCTGGAAAGCTGCGAGATAGGATGCGACGCAAGGCTGGCGCTTAGCTGGCGGCTAGCTGTGGACGTATGAAGCATTATTGGATACTGAGCACGTGCAGTTAGCACAGAATCGCTGTCAATATATTTTTAGATGAAACAAGTGTTGTATAATTAGAAGTGCACTTGTCGGGATATATTAAATGGTTCAAGACTTGCTTCATGGTGTTGAGGCTCCTTGAGTGACGTCTTCAGCATCCATCTACACAACACATGATTGGCTGCTGAAATATACGCCTGTTCCTCATGGTGCAACCTGTCCTGGAAGCAGGGTCTCCGATAAGTACGGAAGACCCAGGGAATTTTAACATATAGTTCAGAGGTATTATAGGGCTGATGTACGTGCCTCTACACTCATGATGGCGCTCATGCACGCCCACGTATCAAGTCGAGAAGAGACAAGAAGACAGAACAACCTCAGCGTTAGTCCGAGGGTTGTCTTGGAGTGAGGGTGGCCTCGACATCTTACTGAGTGTTGTCTCCTTTCTCCATCCATGCCTTTCCAACAGGGATAAATCGATGCATTCGGATATGAGGCGAGAACAGTAGTGTGTGCTATTCAGTGCGCCATCGGCCAACATCATGCATCTCACTTCATATGCGCCACCGCGGCGTGATGCTATGAAGGACAACACAGAAGACAGTATTCGGTGCACGATAGTGGCAGAGTGGCATATTTCAAGATAAGGCATCATACGAAGGCCACATCCCATCCAACAAATCCATCGCTAACAAACCATTCAAGGCTATCCATAAACTAGGCAAAGCATTACATGAAGGGTTTGGCTTCGCCTTGTTGGCCTTCCTGGATCTCATAGCATGCCGTTGACTGTTTGCGGCTTGGCTCCAACGTGTACACTCAATCACGCCACGCTTGATCATGATAGTTACTTCAATTGCACATCTTCCGCGGACGCCGGCGGCACTTTCGAGGACGTTTGTGTCAAAAGAACAAAGCGCCTCAGCATAGAAAGGAGGGACATCTTGAAACCAATAGCCAGGGTCAGTTTTCCTAAAATTTGACCCGTAGCTCAGAAGTAACCTCTTGGGCAGTGTTGATAGACTAGGATGCAACTCGGCAGTCGACCACACTTCGGCAGGCTTCAGAAGCACATTCGCAACGAGAACAGCCCCAGTGCTCGCTATATTCCGTGCTGATTACATAAATGAAGCGAACATGCCGTATAACATGCAATGATCGCCTACAATGCTATCTTTCCAGTCACAGGTTGAGTATATTACCCGCAAGGGTAGTATTCGGACCCGCTGACGGAGTTATTTTTGCCATGCAATGCTCTTTGGCCTATCGTGCTGATCAATCACTGGACCTCCGCATGTCGAGATGCTATTTGACTGTTGCCGGCCTGCTCTGATCACGGATCAGATTGGATGAATTACCTCGAAACTGTTTCTCATCACGAGAGAAACTTCGCGAAAATGTGACCTGGAGTGAACACCCTTGCTGATTGTCGGAGGTTTGCCAAAACCCCTTGTCAATGGGATGAAGTGAGTGGAATCCGCTGCCAGAATCAGCCCTCTGCTTCCCCGCGCTTTCATTTCGAAAGTTGCAACACCGCTGTCGTGAGGTCGCAACCAACACGGCGGTGTGCCTACGAGAAGACAGAGTGCAGTAATATAGACCTGGCTATTACCTGCTTGGCCATGGGTTTGGAGATAGAGGCGCTAAAATCCCATCATTCCGTTCTTGGGGCATTAGCTATCTGCTGTGACAATTTTAGTCACGACGGGCCAACCCCTTGTCTTCAATAATGAGCCAATCACAGGTAGGAGCCGGCTTGTTTCCATCACAGTAAACAAGGAATAGCTGATAGCGTCCCTAGCCATTGGTGGCACAGGAGTCAAAACGCACAATAGGTGAGTTAGATACTGCAGCTAGACTGAGGCGTGGCAAGCACTGATTTAGATCTGGCCCCAAGCGAAATGTGATGCATGCAGCGAAAGGTCGGGCAGGGAGTGTCAAATACTTAGCTTTGTTGGTCAATGATGTTCTGTTGGCGGAGAGCAACAAAGACAAGAATAGGAACATCGGCAATCGATGAGCCAATCAAATTCTTTTAGTCTGGGGCGTTCTGCCGTTTACCATGACGTGAAATGTGACCAGGCATTCGAAGTCAACTAACGGCACGCAGACATTGAAATGTGACAGAGTCCAGGGCCCATGCTGGCTCACCAGCTGAGACTGAGCATGTTTTCCAAGAATGGGCTGTTTTGAGGGATGCATGTCGGTAACCTTTTGCGCTTAAGATATTTTTGGTGCTGCTTCAGTTGGGTCGGAATCAAGTTGCGTGGCCACTCATCGCTGACAAAATACGGGCGTACAATATCCAGCTGAGCAACTCTCTTAGATATTCAGGAAAGGCCCCAGTATCAAATAGGGTTATGAGTGTTGGATGAGGCCGCCGAACAAGGGTGACCTCCAACCTCCCCACACAAATGTATCAACTCTCGAAGTGATTTGAGCTAGACGCAGGACCAGCCTCAATTATGCCAGGAACGAGCTGGGATATGATACTGGCATATCCCATAACACATACGTACGTTCGAGCTGTTATTGCGCGTCTCGGTAAATAGATTATAGCATATAGAAAGCTCAATAAACTGTCAGGCTCGCGCATGTCATTCCCAAGCATCAATCGGCTCACACCGGTTGAGGGTGTCCAAAGTCTGCCGGTGAATTGAAGACTGGGCCAAGTCCTGGCACAGCCGCGGACGGCAGCGATTGACCGCACGAGACAGGTCTTAGCGTGTTAGACGCGGCGTTAATGGTTCTGTCTCGCCTAAGGTGCCTGGACAGCCACATCCTTGCAAATGCCCTGATCTGGTTCCTGATAGAAGCTGCTGATTGGCTACTGGGGCGAGGAGGCGCAGAGTCCCGACACCACATCCGCCGACATGCGGTGGACGGTAGGATAAAGATTTGTGGTTGGCTCAGGAGACACAGTTCGCTTTTCGAAGCCGGTGTTGTTCAAAAGTCCAGTGATGTGTAAGGCCTCTCTGATCTCTCGTCAGGCGAACCTAGCAATAAGAGAGGACAAGCAAGCCCTTAATAGATTCAAGAGACTGGAAAGACGTGGTATAGCGACAACCTTGACTTTTACAGTTGCTGGATTGAAGCTGAGATTCGGTTGGAAGAGGAGTGGAGTAGCAGCCGGTGTGGTTGCCAGTGCCGCGGCAAGAGCGAACGGGGCGCCGATATTCTCCACCCAACCGTACCGCAGGGAAGAGGCCCGTTAGGTTAGGTTTCCAGGGCTAACTTCAAGAGTACTAGCGGTGTTTCCCAGTTAGGTTGGCAGTTCGTCGTCGTTTTGAGATTGTACGAGAAAAGCAGGTGCCAGCTCCTACCACGTAGGAAATTTGTATGGAAGTTCGCAAAAGGTTAACTTACCTTATGCTCTGTAGTTCAGCTTTAGCGAGAGCATAGTAGAATCAACTAAGGTAGAGAGAAATAAGATCACGCCAAGCTTGACTACGCGAAATCTCTTGCGATTATTCTTGAGTAAATATATAGTGAGAATACTTAGACTCATCTCCAGGCACAATATGCGTACTTTGGTAAGGCATCATATATGGCTTCGTCAGCAATTCTGCATATTATGGCTGTGTTGCTGGAATGATATTGGCGATAGCATGGATCTCCCACCTCGAATAGGTGGCTCTGTTCTTGAATGCTTGACTTGTGGATGAAGAAGCTGGTCGAA